>NC_135219.1:19314039-19354039 GCF_052324685.1 Brachyhypopomus gauderio | reverse complement strand
TGTGTGTGTGGAAGGTAGCGTTGCAGTACTTGAGCTAGGAGAAATCTAATTTTAGCATCATGGCTCAGAGCTATAACGGTTCAGCTTGGCTCAGATTGCCAGTTCTTCAATGTTTTTGACTTCTTTGTTATTCCGTGTGTGTGTGTGTGTGTGTGAGTGATGAGACTCTGCTCTCGTTGGCCAGTAAAATCCATTCCTTTAGAATGATGGCGCTCCTGTAAAGAGCTTAGTCATGTGGTGTCCGCTGTGAACCAGCGTGGCGGGCTGTGCTCTGTCCCCCTCTGCCCCGTCCCCTCTGCCTGTCCCTGCTCTCTTATTCCACCTCTCCTCTTCATTCATCACTTTCTGGGAGATGAATATATTCTTAGAGGCCCTCACAGTCTCCTCGTGTCCTTGCCAGTTTACCCATTCTCCCACCCTCTTCCTGCTTTCTCTCTGCTTGCTGTTTTTTTTCCTTCCTTCCTCTCACGGGATTTTCTCCCTTCTTTGCTTTGTGTGTGTGTGTGTGTGTGTGTGCTCCCTGGGGACCTCCTCTCTAACTCCGGCTTTCTGTGTTGCGTTGGCTAGATGACCGCGGGTCGCTGTCACACCCTTCTCTCCCCTGTAACGGAGGAGTCCGGTGAGGAGGGTACCAACAGCGAGGTGTCCTCCCCTCCCGCCTGTAGGTCCCCTTCTCCTGGGCCTAATGCTGATGCCTCCCTTAACCAGGTACCTCCCGCCTCCGCTGCACAGCCCCCCGGCCCCGCTGACCCCCCCCCCCCCCGACCCCTCCCTGACACTTTGGGTCGGGCCTCTCTACCTGCTCCCAAGCTGTGAACTTTTTTTTTTAAACCCAGTTCCCTTATTTTCACCAACGCTTGCTTCTTTATCCGCAGGCAGTTTGCCACCTATTTGTCAATGGCTAACACGGGAGGGAACGGGCAGCCCTGACTTCTGATTGGCTGAGCTGGACAGGACACAGTGGGGGGGGGGGGGTGGGACAAAGACCACAGACAGAGTCAGGGCCCTAGATAAGGTGGGAAGGACTGATGTCAGGAGGTCTGGAATGTATCACGTCCTTCTCTTTTTCTTCCTTGCACACACTCACAAACACACAGTTGTAGTTTTTGCGGAATACTGGAATAGCTTAAGCGAAAAGACTAAGGATGATGTCATCTGCGTGCAATCATAATGTCGGTCATTTGTAAGGTGGCTAACAATGTTTTCTGAAGAAAAATTTTTTTTTTGTTTCAGAATCGTTGATTGTTTATCCATGTTTCATGTATATAAACATTTGCAAACAATGAACCGGAATGTAATTTCTGTTCGATACGGGAATTAAGATGTTAGTAACAAATACTTCAAATACTTCAAACAAATACTTATCTGAAAGTGTGGAGTATAAGGCCGGATGACTGAACCCAGCCCTGGTGTTTGTTGTCCTGTATGTGAACCTCTGGCTATGTACTCAGGTGTTAACAGTGTGAAATAACAGTTTGAAATAATGCAAATGGTAGTGTAGACAGATATTTCTTGTCTGCACGCCAGTTTTGTAAAGGTGGGATGGGTCTGCTCACTCTCGTGTCTGTCGTCCAGACTCCAGGAAGGGTCCCGCTGAACCGCACTCCCCTACAGGAGCTGTTCGATCCCTCCATGGAGTCCAGCGCCTCCGCTAACCTGGACGACCTGCAGCGCTCGTGGGAAACGCTGAAAAACGTGGTAAGTGGTCGCTCGTCATTCTCACGCCCTGCGTTTACGTCTTCCCTTTTCTCTTGCCGCTCCCTCAATCTCTCCCTCTCTCCCTCTCTCTATCGTGCTCTTGTAGATCAGTGAGAAGCAGAAGAGTCTCTATGAGGCGCTGGAGAGACAACAGCACTACCAGGAGGCTCTGCAGTCCATCTCCACCAAGATGGAGTCCATCGAGACCTCCCTCAACGAGGGTCTGGAACCGGCCAAGAGCCCAGAGAGCCAGATGGCAGCGCACCAGGTGAACGGGGAGGAGGGTCCGGGCTGGTTTCAGGCACTGGGGTCCGGGCATCTTCATGATTTCTCCACCAGTTCTCCCTCTGAATTGTTCTTCCTCTCAAGGGCATTCCCAGGAGTCCCCTGGAGTCCCCCAAGTTCTCAGGTTCCTCGGGAAGAGAACGTCTCTTTTCTCACTCTGACGCTTATGCTGCAGGCCCTGATGGACGAGGTCCTGATGCTTCAGGACGAGATCGGCGCCCTGCAGGAGTGCTTCTCCGAGGAGCTGCAGCAGGACGACGCCTGCAGCCCGGAGCAGGACGCGGGCGACCGCCTGGCGCTGCACTCCACCCTGAACGTGCTGGGCGAGCGGATGGCCACCATCCGCATGAAGGCCTCCGGGAAGAGCCAACTCCTCGAGGTGAGCTCCCCGCCTCCTGGGGGCGGAGTCAACGTGCAGAGAGACGTCTCCGATCCTCGGTTAACGAAGCGTGTAATGCGCCTGCATGTGTGGTGTCATTTTTGTAGAGTCATTTCTTACATCTTAGGTTATGGTCCCTTATGATAACTTGTCTTTTTTTCCAGTAAGTAATGTATTTGTGCTAAAGAGGTGCAGAATTAGGGCATAAGACGGTGCGGTGATTAAAGGAGTGTTAAAAAAAAGCTGGAGAATAATGACCTATCTCTGTACCCTCCACAGGAGCGACTTAACGAACAGCTGGAAGAACAGAGACAGGAACAGGCCCTGCAGCGTTACCATAGCGAGGCAGAAGAGCTTGACCATTGGCTGCTCAGCACCCGTGCCACGCTTAACTCCGCCCTCAAGCCGCATCCAGAGGACATGGACATGGAGGAGCAACTGATTGACTGTCAGGTGAGCGGCGGGACCGTAGTGTCTACGGACACACTGAACGTTCGTGTTCTTGGTCGTCCTCGCCCTGTTTCTTCCTGAGAACGTTTCTCAAGGCGCGATAATCAACTTCAGAGTGATTATGGCACTTTGCGATCCAGGCTGTTTTACTTTGGAAGCTGTGCACTTCGTTCTGCATGTGGAGAATTTGATTAGTTGGCCTTAAGTGGCTTTTGTCCTGCTGGCCTGCGGGATAATGGCCCCTCCCCCCCGCCCCACGCTGTCTGCTGGGGAAGCCGGAGAGTTTCAAGCCCTTTTAATTCATTTCTGTGGAGCCACTTGAGATTATATCCAGTGGGCTACATGTACTTTCCCACATAATTCCTGATGATGTTCTCCAGCTACTCCTGTCCTGCAGTCCCGCAGAGTGGTGCAGATTAAGAAGATTACCACAGAACACTCTCACATTCCAGATTAGCACAGTCTCACGTGCATATCCTGTCTGCTATAGTATCTTTAAGCTTTGTCACAACTAGTCATGTGATGTTTTTCTTCTGAAGAAGTCCACATACAAACTGAAAGACAGAGGGGATGAACACAGGGTTTCCCTATGAGAAATAAGAGAACTGAGAGAGAGGATGAATAAACCTTCGTGTGCAGGCATGCGTGAATGTGTGTGCTTGCATATCGGATCATGTGACAAAGAATTATTGCAGAGATTATCATTGCTAAGATATAATCTGTAATGACTTTACTTTGCTGTCCTCTATAAACAACAAAGACAAACTAAGTTTAGACCCAGAAGTCACATGGTCAGCTGTATCAGACTAGGCCTTCTTCACACCAGTCTCCAGACCATCAGAGTCCTCAGCTCAGCTCCGTGTTCTCCTGGTGTCCCTCCTGTAGAACATGCTGCTGGAGATCGAGCAGAAGGTGCTGTTTCTGTCCGAGCTGTCCGTGCACAGCGAGAGTCTTCTACTGGAGGGCAAGGCGGGTAAGGCGGGCACGAGGGGCGACGCAGAGCACCTCGCCAACAAGCTGCAGGGCCTCAAGTCCAGCCTCCTGGAGCTGCAGCGAATCCTGCAGGACAAACACACCCACATACAGGTGAGCTGCCCCGCCCCCTCATACAATTGCCCCGCCCCCCTCGACCAACCGCCCACCCCCCTTCACCCAAACTCCACACGTGCCATCTCATAAAGCCACGTGAACTTGTCTTGTGTATTTATGCCCGATATCCTACGACGGGGAGAATCTGTGTGGTACTCTCATGTCTACATCTAAACTGTAGCTAATAAGTAGTCAAGCACAGTGCACTGCCATGGAAATGGTTTCACGGCGTACACTTGGCTGTCTTCTTCAACTGTTGTGCCATGTTGCCCTTTATTGGATGTGCGTCACACTTTTTTGAGACACTATTTGGTCCCAACAGTCAGGGCTTTGTGAGGGGGGTGAACAATAGAGCAGTAGCTGCTGTATGCCCCTACTGTCCAGCTGAGCTGGATAGTGCTGGTTCCTCAAGCCACGCTAGTGCTAGCTGGTTCCTCAGTGTGAATACTAGACCACTCAACTTGTACATGCTGTGTAAAATCATCATATTTCTGTACATTTAAACCCTTGCTATGTTTAATATGTTGAGGCCTTCTTCTTGAGCCGACATGGGCAAAGTTAGACATGGGGATTAGGCTTTTCAATCCGGCCCGCCGAACTTGTTCAAAACCTCATTCATTTCCCCTTAACACCCTTTCCCCTGCAATACCCTCGTTACCCTAATAGATGGCGCATTAGTCCACACACATTGACCTCTGTTGGAGTGTAACTTTCGCGCTGCCGTTTTCGCCCTTCGATAAAAATGTTTAAAATATATTTTTTTTCACTGAGGTGCGATCAACGGCTGTATGTCTGATATGCCAAGAAACGGTTGCAGTTTTCAAAGAGTACAATATCAGCCGTCACTTTGCTACGAAGCATGTAAACTACGATAGCAAACAGTCAACAGAAGGATGAGCGGCTACTGCTGCTCAGAGGTTGGCAGTTTCTCTCCTGTGTTATGAACAAAAATGTTTTAAACAATTTGAAATTATTGAGCTTGAGTATTTCGTTAGGTAATACGTTTTGAATGTTGAAAGTGTTCCATTGATCTTTTTCCAGTAAATGTTGATTTCATCAACTTTGCACCTTCAATTGAAATGTATAAAAATTATAAATTGAATTGCGTGTCCAAATGCTCCTGACCCGGCCCCTCCGTCAAATTTTTGAACTCATTGTGTCCCGCGAATAAAAAAGTGTGCCCACCCCTGTTCTAGAGCAACCATATTTTCACAACCTTAGTAGTGCAGTACTTCAAACTAATTACTACATCTGATCCTTTCAGTACTTTCTGGAATATCAAAAAATTACCATTTTCATTCATCCTCAAAACGAAATGTGCCTGGTGTCATGTGTGCCGTGCTGTTTTAACGTGGTGTTGTCTATGTTTGCATGTCCAGGACTCATTGCTGGAGCAGGAGGAGAACGAGCCAGACCCGTCACTGTCTCAGAGCCCCAGCGTGCTGGACTGGCTCAGTCAGGCCCGCTCCACCCGCAGCCAGCAGCACCAGGACACCATGCAGAGGCAGAGGGTACGAGCCCGTCCACGACTGCTGCAACCGTGTTACCTGACCGTGTACAGGACAGGAGAGGGTGGGGGCCGTAGACCCAGTGTTCCAGAGTCTCGGTGCTGCTACAGAAAAGGCCCGATCACCCTTAGTCTTCATCCTCGTTCATCCACATGTTCTTGTGTTGGTGATTTTTTGGACCAGATTCATAGCTTAGCTTTGTGCTGTGCAGGAATTAGAGGCCCAGCTTGAGGACCAGAGGAAACTGATGCAGTCTGTGGCCTGCCGAGGGGAGGAGCTACTCTCACAACAAACCAATGGAGACAGGTGAGCTCCGCCCTCCTGTCTGAGGAGCCAATCAGCTCCCCCCCCGCTTACACATGTCGTCCTCCGTTTTGACCACAAAAATGACAGATCTGTGTCTTCTGTCCTGCCCGTCGTCCTTCTGTCCACCTCCAGCCGTGCCGTGGACAAGCAGGACGTGGCAGAGCAGTCTGAAAGTATGAACACGGAGCACCATATGGACGTGAAGTGGGAGAACTTGAGTAGGGACCTCCACAACAAGCAGCAGCTGTTACTCAACACTGTTCACCAGGAGCAGCTCAGCTCGGTAGGTAGCCAATCCCGGTGCCACAGCCCCCCACGGCCACATTCAGCAGGAGAAGGGGCATTAATATAGGATCTGTACAGAACGGCCTAACGGCGGGAGCATATATTTGTGTCATGAACATGATTAGCATGGAACCGAAGTAAGAAAACATGTTATTTGTGTCTTCTCTTGTAGGTGTATCAGCGTTCACGAGTGTCCAGTCCAGCAGGCATGTTCAGAGGGGATGTGCTGACCCAGGACAGCCCATCCCCCAGTACTCTATTTGAGAATTTTGTCCAAGAAATGGAGGATGTAGCTAAGGTACTGGTAAACTGGTTAGCCTTTCCTAACTTAACCAGTAGTACCTAAATTAGGGTGACCAAACGTCCGTATTTCCCGGGACATGTCCGTATTTCACGCCCGGTACAGAACGTGAAATACGGACATGTCCCGGGAAATATGGACGTTTGGTCACCCTAACCTAAATATTTGGCTTCTTACTCATCTTTTTATGAACTGTACTGATATGTTGGTGCTGTGTGTCCTCCTCACAGGCAGGGGGAGCTGATGATAAACAGGCTCGGGCTCTGGAGAAGACTCTTTATGAGATTGTATCTTCAGCCTCCTCCTGGCTGGACGGTGCTGAGAACAGCCTGCTGTCCGGTCCTGTGCTGCTGACCGATGACCCGGAGATGCAGCTCTGTCATCTGGAGGTGAGACATGATTTCTACAACTGTGTCAAAAAACTAAGATGAATTACCTAAAATCTTATTGTAGTGGATGACTTAACTGATGAAAGTACATTAAGATTAGCAAATACTTCATCGCTCTGCTGTAATTCAGAGATGATAAATGAATCTAACATGGACTAACCTGCCCCTCTGCTCCTGCAGGGCTTAAATAAGGAGTTGAAGAATGTTAGTGGGGAGGTGGGGAAGTGTCGGGAGGTGCTTGGAGGTGCGGAGAAGCTGTGGGGTGGAGGACGTGATGGAGGAGAGAGTGTCTTGATCGAGGAAACTCTGGAGGGGTTGGAGGAGAGGCTGAAAGTGGCGGGCTCGTTGATGGAGCAGAGATGTGACAGTATTAGAGGCAGACTGCAGGAACACAGCACTGTCCAGGTGTGTGGGTGTGGTTGAGGGTGTGGTTGAGGGTGCACGTGTGTTTTTGTGTGTGGCGGCTGTATTCGTATTTACATGAATGTACACGCTGGCCACGCCTAGTTATATATTTCATCCCATATCTTTGTTTATTCTCTCTCGTACGCGGCTCCTCAGACTGAATTAAGGTCGCTGTTTGATGCTATGAGTGACTCAAAGCAACAGTTGCTGCAGAAGATGTCTGGAGCTGTGGAACGCCCCGCCTCCAAGCAGATGGAGGTGAGAAGGACGCGTGACACAGATTTCTTTGGCCGTGGCTCTGGTGTCGTATCCATCAAGGGTTGTGTGTGATCTCTGGGCGTGCCGTTCACAGACACTGGCGGAGGCCGAGGACAGTCTGAGGGAGTTTGAGCAGAGAGTGTCGGAGATGAGAAGTAAAGGAGAGAACCTGCAGTCAGACCCGGTGTCCACACAGGAACTGCTCAAACTGCAGGTAACACAGCTGTTTATCTGCCTGGATTGGTTGTTGTTGTTGTTTTGTTGTTGACTAGTTCAACCACATACATTCCAGTGTTGTGTTAAGGTCAGGACAGAACACTGCTCTTGTCTAACTGGACTACCCGATGCTGTGTGTCTGTAGGACATGTATGAGGAGCTGGTTGAGATGGTTGGTTCGAGGCGGAGTGGTCTGAACCAGACAATGGTTCTGAAGGCCCAGTACGAGAAAGCCTTACAGGACCTCCAGGAACTTGTAGATACGGCACAGGACAAGATGGCCGCTGACCCCAAGATGACCGTGGGCTCAGTCCATGAAGTCCAGGTCCTCTTGGACAAGCACAAAGTAATTCTCATCCCACAATGCTCACTTCATATGAAGTTGCATCATAGCTGGTCCGTCATTCACTGGTCAGTTCCAGCGGTGACTTACGGGCGCTTGTGTCCTGTGTGCAGGAGTTTTTCCAGGGCCTGGAGGCCCATGTGGTGATGACGCAGGCCTCCTTCAGGCAGGTCAGCAGGGTGGTGGTGCAGAGGGAGGTGCAGGCCCTGGAGCAGACCGTAGCTCACGCACAGGCTGTGCTCAAACAGGCTCACCGGAGAGGGGTGGAGCTGGAGGGCATTCTTGAGGTGTGTGTGCGTGTGCGTGTGTGTGTGTAAAAAAAAAAATGCTTATTTTGAAGAGTGACAAAATTGGCTGTTCCCTGAAACGAATTAAGTTAGATGAATGTGTATATACACAGTACACGATGCATATCCGTGATGGAGATTATTGCGCAAGTATCAGATCAAGCAAGTTCTGATTGCCGAACTGTGTGTTTGATGTGGTTCAGTCGTGGAGCAGATTGGCGGGAGATTACCAGGCTCTGTACAGGCAGCTGGAGGCAGTAGAGAGCAGCATTCCCACCGTGGGACTGGTGGAGGAGACGGAGGAGCGACTCAGTGAGAGAATCACACTTTACCAGGTACAGCGCAGCCCATGGGGCGTCCATACCTGCTCCGCCAGAAAGAACCATTTAATGGAGTTCACAATCGTCTCGGCAGTTAATTAACATAAAATGTTGCATAGAACTTCTAAACATCGTTTCTGTGTTTTTCTTCCTCTCCCTCCCTGGTGTAGCATCTGAAGAGCGGTCTCGCAGAGCGTCAGCAGCAGCTCTATCAGGTCCTGGAGGACGGGAAAAGACTTCTGCTGAGTGTCTGCTGCTCTGAGCTGGAGGCCCAGCTCACCCAGCTGGGAGAACACTGGCTCAGCTGCACCACCAAGGTCAACAAGGAACTGCACCGCCTGGACTCCACCCTCAAACACTGGACCAGGTCTGTCCACACATCCCGTTTCTGTCTCACGTGTCTTGACATCACCACACGTTTTGAGTCGATGGAGACTGATGCAAACGTTCTCCAGGTTCCCTTGCACCCAGTTGTTTCTTGCTGTGTGAACGTTTCTGACGTGTTGTTCCTCACAGGTACCAGAGTGACTCCGTGGAGCTGGGCCAGTGGCTGGCTTCAGCTTTAGACCGGCTCGACTTCTGGAGCGCTCAGTCTGTAACGGTCCCTCAGGAGCTGGAGACCGTACGAGACCACCTCCATGCTTTTCTGGTGAGGAACTCTTCAAAGACAGGAGGAGTCTCCTCAAGTGATCCTATTCGTCATTCTGGGATCCCCAAGAGTTCTCCCAAAAGATGCTGCAATCTCAGCCATGTTTAATAGACGATATGAACACTACAGTGCTTTCGGGAAGCTGAGTCACGCCCAATATTCCACACAAACATCCCAGTTACATCCGTGACAAAAACACACAGCAGAAATTGTGATCTTCCCAGATGGATACCCACTAAACAGGCCTCACCCCGCCCTGCGTCTGTCCGTCTCGTCTCCCCGCAGGAGTTCTCCAAAGAGGTTGACGCCAAGTCCTCCCTGCGCTCGTCCGTGCTGAGCCGGGGCGGCCAGCTGCTGAGGCTGAAGAAGGTGGACACGGCAGCGGTGCGTTCGCACCTGGCCCAGGTGGACACGCAGTGGGCCGACCTCCTCACACGCATCCCCGTCGTCCAGGAGAAGCTCCACCAGGTGAGGGCAGATGGACCAACGTCCTCTGTGCACGACGAATCATGGTGGGAAATTTGCAATACGGAGTCATTCCAAAAAACGTAGAATATCATGGAAAAGTTCATTGATTTCCATAGTTCCATTCAAAAAGTTGAAATTTCATAGATTATAGATTCAGGGCCCACAACTTAAACGATTTAAAGTATTTATTTGTTTATTTTTATATAATTTGGGTTTCCAGCTCATAAAACCCATGAAAACCGGATAAAAAATGTTCAAAGAATTAGAATCCTGGCTAACTGTGGTGATTCCTTTTGAACGCTGCAGCTGCAGATGGAGAAACTGGCGTCTCGTCATGCCATCACAGAGCTGATGAGCTGGATTTCGATCATGGAAAACACCATACAAGAAGATCAGAGCAAGATCATGGAGGCAGTGGGTTCTGAGATGGTGCAGACCTACATCCAAAAATACAAGGTAATAGAATAAACGTCCTAATATACCGAGTCATGTACAACATGTAAAATAATAATGTAATCAAACCAAGTCACTATCAGCATGAGAATGTGTGAGGTGCTGTTCCTGGAGCCTCTGCTTCCTCTCACCGCCTGCAGGGCTTCCACATCGACCTGTCCTGCAAGCAGCTGACGGTGGACTTCGTGAACCAGTCGGTTCTTCAGATCAGCAGTCAGGATGTGGAGGGGAAGCGCGGAGACAAGACGGATTTTGCCGAGCAGCTGGGAGCCATGAACCGCCGCTGGCAGATTCTACAGGGACTCGTTACCGAAAAGGTCAGCACCTCCACCTGCGCCAGATCAGGAAGTTGGACCGCACATGTGGACAGTGTGCTGGTGAACGTTCCTCTGGGAGCGTTACACGTGTATCCACACAGATCTTTGCAAAGTTCCAATACATGATGCAATGCCGTATAAAGTAGGTCTGAGGTCTACGTGCCTTTTTTCGGTTTAAGCATGTTTTCATTAATTTGTCTCTAAACATACTTAGTTACATACATACTTGTAGCATTTTACCCATATATTACATATCGGAATGTTTACAACAATCTCAACCCTAATCCTAACAAGGTTACATTTGACCTAGAGTACGGCATGAATAAAATAAATAATATGGTCCTAATCTGAAATTATATGAAATTACATACCTTTACTGAAACAAATTACCGGTAATCATCCTGAAAAACGTTTATAAATGTGTTCACAAAAATTGTGAAATATTTAAATAAAGTAGTGTAGAAACGTGTAAACAAATGCATAAAAATATTTTTTACAGTCACTTATTGCATACAAATGTGGTCTGAGGGACTGAGATAAAATATAATTGATCAATTATTTTTTTTATTACATATCAAGCTTCATGGAGTATCAAAATGTCAAGATTAATGTGTGCAAATGGGGGAGAAATATACTTTCACACAAAAGTCAAAAACAGAAGTCATCACTACCGTATTTTCTAGACTATGAGCCGCTACTTTTTTCCCCACGATTTGAACCATGCGGCTTATGTAGATGCTTTTCTGTAGATGTTTCTTCACCCGTCAGGGGTGGAGCAGAAAGTGAATCAGGTGGTAGGTCAAAGTTGTAAATCAAAGAAGAATTAAAGTGCTCATTTTCATTTAACACATGCAAGCAGCAGGCACGACGGAGACATTTTTTTCAAACCAACATGTGTTGTGCCGAATTCCGACTCCCCTCGTTTGCACACGCATAAAGACGCTACAGATGATATTCCGGAGTTACAGTGATTTTAACTTAGTTCATTGAGAACTTTAGTTTTGTCCTAACTAGATATTTAAACCTAATACTGCGAAATTGTGGTCAGAGGTGAACTTCGTTATAGCCGGTGTGCATTTTATTTAAAATAATTAACACTTGAGCCAGTGTGGCTTTGGACATAGATAATGCCATTTGCTGTGATGGATAATTAAAGTCTAGCTCTTATTTATGCATAGAAACATAAATCGACAATATAATCTGTAGCGTCTTTATCTGTAGCCAAATCTGTCGCGCATGAAACGCTACAGACACCGTTCAAAACTGATCAGTTCAGTTAAATGTACAGTGAGTCCCCGCTTAACGACGGGGTTAGAGACTGAAATTTCCGTCGTAAAGCAGTTTTCGTCGTTAAGCGTGACCCTAGATTTAGATACGCTTTGATCGTAAATACAGTATAGAAAAAAACAGTTTGCAAAATATAATATGCAAACCAATTCCGCTAGTTAGCGCCAGGTTTTCTGCCTTCTTGCGTGAGGGGCGGATACTTGAATATACTTAAGCTCATGTATTGGCCATGTTGTGATAAATGACACACGAATCTCCCAATCACACGAGGGGAGCAGCAGGCGTAAATCTTCGTGACAGACGAACGTACAAATCGAACGTAGGCAAGAATGTAAACCTGTATTTATTGTTCACGTTTCCTAATATGGACAATGTTTAAAGGGCCAGATTCAGGGAACGCTATGACCCACGTATCTATGGAATCTTTGAGTATAGATATTAATAAAGACATCGATTATGACATGGCGTCAGCAGAACTCGGAATGCTTTCATGGCATTATCTGTACAACTACATACATATACAACACTCGTAGACGTTCTGTCATAGTGAAGTGGTTTCTTTCACATTTCTGATTGCATCCTGTACTGGGCCTCACTGTGTTTTAAGATCCAGCTGTTGGAAGGTCTTCTTGAGAGCTGGATGGACTACGAAAATGGGGTGCAGACCCTGAAAACCTGGATTGGCACACAGGAAGAAAAACTCAAGAAGAAACCCAGGATCGAGGACGTCGCCTCAGCCCAGAATCTGCTGAAAGATTGCCAGGTACCATTTATATGTGCCAGCTGGGGCTACAAAATACGATTGATCAAGTAGATGAGCTTGCATGTACACACATGCTCGCTGCAGACTTCTAACAAAAACTGGCATTCTGTGTCTGTCAGGAGCTGGAGGAGTTGGTGAAGGAGAAGGAGAAGGACTTGGAGAAGGTGGAAGAGAAAGGATACCTGCTCATTCAGGACAAGAAAGAAGAAACTTGCAATGCCGTCATGGAAGTCCTTAAGGGGCTTAACCAATCATGGGCCAACTTAGACCAGCTGGTGAGCATAGGACATACTTCGCTGCAACAGACAGATTTATTTTAAAAGGTTTGGCAGTGTATATGAACATGTATTATATGTATGTGTGTAGATTGGGCAGTTGAAGGCAGGTCTGCGTGCAGTTCTGGAGCAGTGGAGTTTGTACAAGAGAGCATCCGAGGAGATCCAGGGCTATCTCCTGGAAGGCCGCTATGCAGTTTCCCGGCTGGGCCTCCTCACCGGCTCCCTAGAGGCTGTGCTTGTCCAGGTGGAGAACCTAGAGGTGGGTCCACTGGTCCCTTCAGGTGGCTTGCTGATGCTCTTCTGATGTTCTTCTGATGCTCTTCTGACGCGTGTGTTTGGTGCCTGCTCTCAGAATCTCCAGGAGGAGCTGGAATGTCAGGAGAGCAGCCTGAAGAAGCTTGGGTCTCTCACCGAGCAGCTCCTGGGAGACTGCCACCCTTCAGCGGCTGATGCCCTCAACACAGCCCTCACTGGTGTCAACCACAGGTGAGCCTTCAGAGCAGCATCCGAATCCGCCAAGCTGACCTCGGTGCAGCTTCTAAGCGGATCTCTGTGCTGTTTGCAGATGGAACTCGTTGGTGGAGAAGATCTCAGACCAGCTGAGGAGCAGTAAGTGTCTGCTTCAGCTATGGCAGCGCTACAAGGAGCTTCATGAGAACAGCAGCACAGACGTCCAGAGGATAGAGGAGAGGGCGGAGCGTTTGCTCAACAGCGCCATCAACAGGGAAATCACAGAACAGGAAGTGAAAGCCTGGATCCATGACTGCAACGTAAGCCCATCTGACCTCTTTAGCCCATCTGACCTCTTTAGCCAATTATCACCATTACTGTGATTAACTGTGATTGATAACGATGTACACGACTTATGACATGAGCTTAAAAAAACATGAATATTTTACATTTCCAATCTGTGCAATAATAAAATTAATAAATGTTTCACATTGTCATTTCCTAATTTAATCATAATTCAGTTGTGACAGAATGATGTAAATGATTAAGCTTCCAGTCATGGTCAAATAGTCTCTCACTGTTAACAATTCTAGGAACTCACTGCAACTGAAATAGTTAAACATGGCACTTGCGTATATTTCTCATAAACACGAGAATCAATATTGTGTCTAGAAGAGTTTTAATGAGGAGTGTGGTCCAGTGTTTCTGTGGCCACGTGCGTATAGTAAGAGGGAGACTGTGTGTTGTTTCTACAGGACTTGCTGAAGACCCACGGCGCGGTCCTGTCCACGCTACAGCAGCTGACGGAGGTGGAGGAACAGCTGAGGGTTCAAGTGGAGCCGTCTGCTATGGCAACCGTTCACACAGACTACCTGTCACTCAACCAGCGCCTGGCAACAGTGGGACACGCCCTCCAGAGACAGAAGTCTCTGCTAGAGGTTAGAGTTAGCCTTGAGCTCTTTGCTGCTAGCAAGCATTGCTAGTAATACACACACACACACACACACACACACACACACACACACACACACACACACATCATTCTAAGTGACAGTCACTGTCACAACATGTTTTATGTCTTTTGTTTTGTAATAAGTTTTTATTAGTTGTGAATCCCAATTTGATTGAAAAATCTCAAGTTAGCACACCTTCAATTCCTTCTGTGACATTTATTATAAAGAACTGCCAACTACTATATATAGTATTTATATATAGTATATAGTATAGTGTGTATATATATTGTGAATGTTTCATAAGTACTTCATACTTTTCACATCATAAAATGTAAAACCCTCATCAAACCAGCCATCAGTGGTGAACACCACACGGCCTGGGCAGTTATGACCACATGTTCTTATTCGCTCTTGGCCAGGCGGGCATGAAGGACTACGAGAGCTTCATGGAGAAGCTGGATGCTCTGAGCCAGTGGCCCAAGCAAGCGGAGGAGGTTCTGAAGGAGTCGGACCCGGACAGGTCTGCAGAACTCTCGTCTCTGCAAGAACGCATGGAGAAACTGAAGGTGAGGAAACTACCATGAGAACTACTTATTCCTGCAGAGCATAGAACAGTGTGTTAGGGAGGGTGTGTGTATCGGGGTGTGTTAGGGAGGGTGTGTGTAGAGGGGTGTGTTAGGGAGGGTGTGTTAGGGAGGGTGTGTTAGGGAGGGTGTGTTAGGGAGGGTGTGTTAGGGAGGGTGTGTTAGGGAGGGTGTGTGTATCGGGGTGTGTTAGGGAGGGTGTGTGTATCGGGGTGTGTTAGGGAGGGTGTGTGTATCGGGGTGTGTTAGGGAGGGTGTGTGTATCGGGGTGTGTTAGGGAGGGTGTGTGTATCGGGGTGTGTTAGGGAGGGTGTGTGTATCGGGGTGTGTTAGGGAGGGTGTGTGTATCGGGGTGTGTTAGGGAGGGTGTGTGTATCGGGGTGTGTTAGGGAGGGTGTGTGTATCGGGGTGTGTTAGGGAGGGTGTGTGTAGTGGAGTGTGTTAGGGAGGGTGTGTGTAGCGGGGTGTGTTAGGGAGGGTGTGTGTAGCGGGGTGTGTTAGGGAGGGTGTGTGTAGCGGGGTGTGTTAGGGAGGGTGTGTGTATCGGGGTGTGTTAGGGAGGGTGTGTGTATCGGGGTGTGTTAGGGAGGCTGTGTGTTAGGGAGGCTGTGTGTTAGGGAGGCTGTGTGTTAGGGAGGCTGTGTGTTAGGGAGGCTGTGTGTTAGGGAGGGTGTGTTAGGGAGGGTGTGTGTATCGGGGTGTGTTAGGGAGGGTGTGTGTATCGGGGTGTGTTAGGGAGGGTGTGTGTATCGGGGTGTGTTAGGGAGGGTGTGTGTATCGGGGTGTGTTAGGGAGGGTGTGTGTATCGGGGTGTGTTAGGGAGGGTGTGTGTATCGGGGTGTGTTAGGGAGGCTGTGTGTAGAGGGGTGTGTTAGGGAGGCTGTGTGTAGAGGGGTGTGTTAGGGAGGCTGTGTGTAGAGGGGTGTGTTAGGGAGGCTGTGTGTAGAGGGGTGTGCTAGGGAGGCTGTGTGTAGAGGGGTGTGCTAGGGAGGCTGTGTGTAGAGGGGTGTGCTAGGGAGGCTGTGTGTAGAGGGGTGTGCTAGGGAGGCTGTGTGTAGAGGGGTGTGCTAGGGAGGCTGTGTGTAGAGGGGTGTGCTAGGGAGGCTGTGTGTAGAGGGGTGTGCTAGGGAGGCTGTGTGTAGAGGGGTGTGCTAGGGAGGCTGTGTGTAGAGGGGTGTGTTAGGGAGGCTGTGTGTAGAGGGGTGCGTTAGGGAGGCTGTGTGTAGAGGGGTGCGCTAGGGAGGCTGTGTGTAGAGGGGTGCGCTAGGGAGGCTGTGTGTAGAGGGGTGCGCTAGGGAGGCTGTGTGTAGAGGGGTGCGCTAGGGAGGCTGTGTGTAGAGGGGTGCGCTAGGGAGGCTGTGTGTAGAGGGGTGCGCTAGGGAGGCTGTGTGTATCGGGGTGCGTTAGGGAGGCTGTGTGTAGCGGGGTGCGTTAGGGAGGCTGTGTGTAGCGGGGTGCGTTAGGGAGGCTGTGTGTAGCGGGGTGTGTTAGGCAGGTTGGGCATGACGGCGTGTGTGTGTGTGTGATGTACAGACCCAGCTCCTGAAGCTCAGTCTCCTGTCCCCTGATCTGGAGCGGCTGAATGCCGTGGGCTACACGCTTCCTCTGAGCGACCAGGAGATCAGACGCCTGCAGCAGCTCAACAGAACCTGGGCCTCGGCCTCCGCACACACCACCGAGAGATTCAGGTCCGATCTCAGCCACAGTTACTCTAAAGCTCAGCTATGCATGTGTACTCTGCATTCATGCTCATGAACATTCGTGTGTGTGTGTGTGTGTGTGTGTGTGTGTGTGTGTGTGTGTGTGTGTGTGTGTGTGTGTGTGTGTGTGTGTGTGTGTGTGTGTGTGTGTGTGTGTGTGTGTGTGCGCAGTAAGCTGCAGGCCCTGGTTCTGCAGAGACAGAGTTTCCTGGAGAAGTGTGAGGCCTGGCTGAGCTTCCTCACACAGGTGGAGGGGAAACTGGCGTCTGAGATCTCGGGGAACTACCAGAGTCTCCTGGAGCAGCAGAGAGAGCACGAGGTACAGAGGAGGGAGGGAGAGAGGGAGAGGGAGAGAGAGAGAGAGAGAACACAGTCAAGTCAACAAGAACACAGTCAAGCACTAAATGTGTAAATATCCCAAATACATGTATATGTGTGTGTGTGTGTGTGTGTGCGCGTGCGTGTGTGTGTAGCTTTTCCAGGCTGAAATGTTCAGTCGGCACCAGATTCTCTACTCCATAATCGGTGACGGCCATCAGCTGTTGAATCAGGGTCAAGTGGAGGACAGGTTGGTCTCAACCCTCTTCAAATGTAATCACATTTAACACCACTTGTCAGTGAGTGTGGCACTGACTGTTCTGTTGGCCTGCAGAGACGACTTTGGCCTGAAGCTGGCGCTGTTGAGTAACCAGTGGCAGGGGGTGGTGCGTCTGGCACAGCAGAGGCGGGGCGTGATCGACGCCCTCGTCTGCCAATGGCAGCGCTACACTGAGCTGGCAGAGAAATTGAGTCTCTGGCTGCAGGAGGCGTGGCTAGAATCGGAGGAGGAGGAGCCACAGGGAGGAAGGGTGGCCCTGCAACAGGCCCGTCGAATCCTCTACCACATCCAGGTGAACAGAAACAAAAACCCGGTGCCTGCGTACACATTTCAAGAACGGCACGGGTTGTCTCCGCTGCCCTGTTGAGCACACCTGACCCGGGTTCTGGTCGGGTTCTCGTCAGGTCCTTGTTAAGCCCTTCTAGAACTGGATCAGGTGTGCTAGAGCAGTGGAAACATCCGCCTTCAAACCTCTTCACCATGTGTGACACCAATCATACTCCACGTAGGTGAGCAGCCATTTGTAATCCAGAGCCATTCAGGCCCTTTTCACAGGCTCCAGAAAATATAAACAAAAACAAGGCTCTAGAAAAGAGAGCGCTACAGAAACACGCATGCTCTAGAAAAACACAAGCTTCATGAACACACAGTGTCTAGAGGTGCACACACGGGGCTCTAGAACCACACACGCTCTACAAAATCCACAGTATCTAGAAGCACGTCAGCTCTAGATTCTGTTAACGGACTCCCCCCCCCCCCCCCCCCCCCCCCCCCCCCAGCTGAAGGAGCGGGTGCTCCAGAGACAGCAGGGCAGCTACATCCTGGCGGTGGAGGCCGGGCGACAGCTGCTGTTGTCGGCGGATGGCCGGGCGGAGGCGCTCCTGCAGACGGAGCTGACGGACCTGCAGGAGCGGTGGAGGGGAGCCAGCATGCGTCTGGACGAGAGGAAGAAAGAGCTGCTCTCACTGCTGAAGGTACCGCCCAGCCCAGACACTCGGGGTCCGCCCAGCCCAGACACTCGGGGTCCGCCCAGCCCAGACACTCGGGGTCCGCTCTGCTCTGCTGGATCAGAACGAACAGAGCGGGGGAGTTTCAGCAGGAGCCTTAAGAGCTGAACAGATGAATAGGGGAGACAGCTTGAGGGAGCGAGGGAGATTTTCAGTGGTGGAGAGAGAGAGAGAGAGAAAGGGAGAGAGCGAGTGAGAGAGGGAGAGAGAGGGAGGGAGAGAGCGAGTGAGAGAGGGAGAGAGAGAAAGGGAGAGAGCGAGGGAGAGAGAGGGAGGGAGAGGGAGGGAGGGAGAGAGAGGGAGGGGAGAGAGCGAGCGAGTGAGAGAGGGAGAGAGAGGGAGGGAGAGAGCGAGTGAGAGAGGGAGAGAGTCAGAGGCAAAATGGCGTGTGCTATGTAGTGGTGTGAAAGGCGAGTGAGGCTTTGCGTGTGTACCGTGATCCAGCACTGATGGGAAGAGAATCATCCAACAGGAGGACTGAACGAGGCAAGAAAGCTCCTCTCTCTCTCTCTCCCTCCCTCTTCCTCTCTCTCCCTCCCTCTTCCTCTCTCTCTCTCCCTCTTCCTCTCTCTCTTCCTCTCTCTCTCTCTCTCTTCCTCTCTCTCTTCCTCTTCCTCTCTCTCTTCCTCTGTAATTCCTCTCTTTCTCCAGCACCTTCGTGTCTTCTGCCGGATACTGTGATGGAAGGTACCACAGTGCTGTGCGTCTGCAGGCTGGGCATCTCTCTCTCTCTCTCTCTCTCTCTCTCTCTCTCTCTCTCTCTCTCTCTTTCTCTCCTCTCCCTCTCCTTTTCTCTCCTTCCCTTCTGTCCTTATCTCAACTCTGACCATGTTCTGGTAAACCTTTCTACTCGGTATTAGAGCTGAATGTGAAGATGTGTCCGCTTGCGCTGTTGTTAATTAACCTACAGAAGAGAGAGACACATTCTCACATTAAAACCTTGTGTCAGCAGCAAAGGAAAACTACACGTTAGTTTAGACTCCGCTGAAGTCACTGCGTAAATGCCATTTCTTGTTTTTTGAGCCCTTTCTCCATGTGTGTGTGTGTGTGTGTGTGTGTGTGTGTGTGTGTAGGACTGGGAGCAGTGTGAGAAGGGCATCGCAGTGTCTCACGAGAAGCTGCGGGCGTTTAAGAGGAAGCTCTCCGTGCCTTTACCCGAACACCACGAGGAGCTGCACAGTGAGCAGATCCGCTGTAAGGTACGAACGCTCTCCCGGCCCAACCCGGCCCGACTCCATCAGTGCTGCGGGGTTCTGAAACCTCAGTTCTGCAGCAGCTCCAACATGGTTCATCTCGGCAAAAGGTTTTTAAACAGTGGCTTGCCCCTCCGTGACTGGCACATGTGTAGACATGTCCATAGCCATGCTAAAAGTGTGGGTGTGTGGGTGAGTGTGTGTGTGTGTGTGTGTGCGCTGAAGTCCATACTCCCTTCATGGGGGACAGAGATTACGCTTCCTGTGTGATGCGGGTGGAGTGGGTGGAGCTGTGTGAAGGTGGGGGAGGAGGTGGAGGGGGAGGGGGGTATGAGCCAGCCATCTGTACATCGTTCCCAACAGCCGTGTGCCGAGTCTGCTGTGGCATGGCGGTTAGAGTCTCTCAGACATGGCGGTTAGAGTCTCTCAGACATGGCGGTTAGAGTCTCTCAGACATGGCGGTTAGAGTCTCTCAGACATGGCGGTTAGAGTCTCTCAGACATGGCGGTTAGAGTCTCTCAGACATGGCGGTTAGAGTCTCTCAGACATGGCGGTTAGAGCTTCCAGAGCTGTCTGGTGCAGTCTGGTGCTCTCTACATTCTACCTGCTAAAAGCCCTGGGCTGTGTTTTCCTTGTTTGGTGGATGTTTGGTTAGCATGGTGAGGGGAAGAGGTGAGGTGAGGAGGTGAGGTGGGGTGAGGTCAAGTGAGGGGGTGAGGTGAGGTAACATGAGGTGAAGTAATGTGAGGTGAGGGGTGAGGTGAGGTAATGTAACGTGATGTGAGGTAACATGAGGTGAGGTGAGGGGCTGAGGTGAGGTAATGTAACGTGATGTGAGGTAACATGAGGTGAGGGGGTGAGGTGAGGGGGTGAGGTGAGGTAACATGAGGTGAGGGGGTGAGGTGAGGTAACATGAGGTGAGGGGGTGAGGTGAGGTAACATGAGGTGAGGGGGTGAGGTGAGGTAACGTGATGTGAGGGGGTGAGGTAACGTAACGTGATGTGAGGTAACATGAGGTGAGGTAACTTGAGGTGAGATGAGGGGGAGAGGTGAGGGGTGAGGTGAGGTAACGTGAGGTGAGGGGGTGAGGTGAGGTAACGTGATTTGAGGGGGGTGAGGTGAGGTGAGGTAACGTGAGGTGAGGTAATGTGAGGTGAGGGGGTGAGGTAACGTAACGTGATGTGAGGTAACATGAGGTGAGGTAACTTGGGGAGAGGTGAGGGGTGAGGTGAGGTAATGTGAGGTGAGGTAACGTGAGGTGAGGTAACGTGAGGTGAGGGGGTGAGGTGAGGTAACGTGATGTGAGGTAACATGAGGTGAGGTAACTTGAGGTGAGATGAGGGGGAGAGGTGAGGGGTGAGGTGAGGTAATGTGAGGTGAGGGGGTGAGGTGAGGGGGTGAGGTGAGGTAACGTGAGGTGAGGGGGTGAGGTGAGGTAACGTGAGGTGAGGTGAGGGGGTGACGTGAGGTGAGGTGAGGCCTGGACCCTCACGCCAACAGGCTCAGCCTGTACACCTGGGTTTGTAGTTCATAATCGGTCCCTTGTTGTCGATACTGAATGAAACACACCACCGTAATATTTCATTTAAACTGCTACATATTAGTGAAAGAATGTAAATGAATTATTAATAAATTAAACTATTGTTATTATTCTTATATAATATTATTGTTGTGGTTGTTGTTATATAATATTGTTCCAAAATGCAAAGGTACACTGGGCAGCGTATTTGCAGGATGCAAGAGTTCAGCTGAAGCATTTTATCTGGAGATGTGTGTGTTAAGCTTGTTTTGAGTTTAGAATGGAGAGACACATTTGTTTACTGTCACAATGTGTATTTGAACATTTCTCTCGTGTGTGTGTGTGTTGTGTTGTGTTGTGTGTGTGTGTGTGTGTGTTGTAGGAACTGGAGGGCAGCACGGAGGGCTGGGCTGATGACCTCGCTACCCTGTGTATGCTCAGAGATTCTCTCTCAGGTGACCTCAGCAGTGATGACCTCACTGTGCTACAGGAACGCCTGGAGCTTCTGCAGAGACAGTGGGAGGAGACCTGCCATCAGGTACACACACATACACGCGTACACACACACACGTACACACACACACACGTATACACACTCGCACACATGCACACACACACCCTCTCACTCTCAAAAAACACCTGCACACAATTCATAGAGAAAATATTTCGAAATGGATTTATTTCCAAGACACTGTAAGGTTTTCATGTCTGCTTGATTATCAAATACCTCCTTCAAGTGTCAGTATTAGGTAGACTCTGCCTTACATATCTATCTGTGTCTGATTAGACGCTCCATCTCTCACTGTGTTGCTAAGTTACTGTCAAAGGTGAAGGCCACCTCTGTTGTCCGTTTTGCTACAAACGCTCCTTTCTGAACACGTCACCACTCTCTAGACTCTGTTCTCTGGCCTGTTGCCCGTGTTTACCAGAGATGGACGCTCCCTGTTCTAACGGTCCTCCACTAGACTTTGCTGAAGCTTCCTGGATTTACTAATTAGTGCAAAGCCACTGGAGAAACCAGCTCTGTGAAGCAAGATCATCGCAGAACAGCTTTAGAGTTGATATTCCCAAAATCTGCAATGTCCACCTCTGCTGTTTGCACTATTGCTGTACATATACATTGGTTTATATTAATCTAGAAAACAATTCTCACCATATTTACCTATAAACACGGTGTCCTCTCAACAGTATTATTAAGAACATGACCTGCCCCTTCCTGGGCGTAGTAGGGGCGTGAGCTCTGATATAACAGGACATAGAGAAGCCCAACAGAAGCTTGAAGGCCCTCTATGGGACAGGGGGTCCCTGTGTGATGAACAGAGTTTAAACAGGAGGGCGTGTGGATGGCTGGAGCATTTCTCTCTCTTCCTGTCTTGCCTTTTCACTCGGTGTGGTTCTTCCATCATTTGCGCTTTCCTGTTCTTCATCCTGCATATCTACTCCAGGAAGCACCTCCCCCTGGGGGCGTCGGTGTCCCGAGAAAGGATAACGAAGCCCCTCCCTCACGTGTGTGTGTGTGTGTGTGTGTGTGTGTGTGTGTGTGTGTGTGTGTGTGTGTGTGTGTGTGTGTGTGTGTGTGTGTGTGTGTGTGTGTGTGTGTGTGTGTGTGTGTGTGTCTAGCTGGCTCTGCGAAGGCAGCAGGTGAGTGAGAAACTGAACGAGTGGGTCGTGTTCAACGAGAAGAACCGTGAGCTGTGTGAGTGGCTCACACACATGGAGAGCAAGGTCTCACAGAACGGAGACATCACCATCGAGGAGATGATCAAGAAACTCACAAAGGTCAGTTGTTCTCTTGCAGTTAAGGTCATGTATATCACCTAGCATCATTCTGTGGTTTTATCTGTCATTGTTTTTCTCGTTTTGCCTTCTAACTGTTTGGTCTTCCTATTTCCATTATTCTTATAATTTAGTGACAGCTCAATTTTTCATTTAATTTTTAGTTTCATTTGTTTCTACCAATGGACAATAAAAAAAAATGTATATTTAACAAAATGTGTTTTGTTCAGTTGTAATTGTGATATTAAGCTTTAGCCTTAAACATTGCCACCCACAATAATTCTCATAGACTAATGCATCATTGTGTAGTAATCAAACAGAGCAACAGTAAAGTTTGTGTGTGTCTATCTGTGTGTGTGTGCGTGCATGTGTGAACCAGGACTGTCAGGAGGAGATCTCGGTGGCCCAGGAGAACAAGCTCCACCTGGAGCAGATGGGGGAGAGGTTGGCCCGGTCCAGCCACGAGAGCAAGGCGGCCGAGATCCAGTACAAGCTCAGCAAGGCCAACGAGCGCTGGCAGCACCTGCTGGACCTCATTGCAGCCCGGTGGGTGTGGCGCGCCCCACAACACCACCCCTGTGCTACGCCCCAACACCACCACCCCTGTGCTACGCCCCAACACCACCACCCCTGTGCTACGCCCCAACACCACCACCCCGGTGCTACGCCCCAACACCACCACCCCGGTGCTACGCCCCAACACCACCACCCCGGTGCTACGCCCCAACACCACCACCCCGGTGCTACGCCCCAACACCACCACCCCGGTGCTACGCCCCAACACCACCACCCCTGTGCTACGCCCCAACACCACCACCCCTGTGCTACGCCCCAACAACAACCACTTCCCAGGGTCCTTTGGGTTAATCGGTTCTGATCATACACACCTGCTGGTCGTACACACCAGCTGGGTTCGGTAGGCCAGGCAAACTGGAGCGTGGAATCACACCTTCTTGAGGGGGGAGCGGTGTGGTACTTAAAGTCGAAGAGAAAGGAGCCCAGTGGAAAGTTGTGCAGCATTTTAAAGCTGTTTTTTGTGTGACTAGGCTGTTTTTGCGTCTCTCTTGTTTGGTTTTTCTCACCTTTTGCCTGTACAGTCCTGTACGTGCCATCTAAGGCCGCCATGTCTCTTTTCCCCGATTGGTCATAATCCTTAGGGGTGTCGTTCCCACTAGTACTCATGGTGCAGAGGTAGAGCACATATTTATGATCTTGCAGGTTCAAAGTTCAAGGCCTGCTTGGAGAACTCTCAAGTTGAAGCTCCATGGTGGCTCCTTTGTTAGTAGCTCCACCCATTCTCCACTTGGCTCCGCCCCTCCCTCCCAAACAATGAATAACGTTGCATTTAACTTACTATCAAAGTTCTAAGAGTAGCTTATAAGCCTTATGGAATGACAATACAGAGTCTGCAAAGTAAACATCTAAACGCCGTAGGGCTTCTCATTAAAGTCTCCATGGCACCCAGGAACAGTTTTTGATCTCTTCAGGAGAGTGGCTGGGACATGCCTGTTAACCAGTCAGATAGAGCTAGTCCATGGTGGTCATGCTGGTCCCAGTATTTAGACTGGATTGAGTGGTATGCAGGGTTATCTTCAAAGAGATTGAGGCGCTGCAGGAGTTTTTTTCCCCCCACCAATCAGAAACATACCCGATTCCTCTCTTCTGATTGGTTGGTCTGGGTCTGTGAAGTATCAAATGAGATGTGGGGGCGTGTCTTTCTTCCATTCCATCATCATGCCTGTGCCCCGCCTTCCCTTAAGTAGCGAGGTCATTCTTATACAGTCAGCCGTCTAGTTTCTGTTTAATTTTATATCTTTTATAGCTCAGAAAGTCAGCCTTAGTATTCCCAAAATATAGCATCAAATAATATTCCTAAAATACTCGACCTAGAGTCTCTAGGGTTAGGGTTAGACACACACACACACACACACACACACACACACACACACACTCATGCCCAGTAATGTTACAGTGCTCTGGCCAGCATGTGCTAATGACTGTAGTCTTATTTTAGCTGCAGCAGTACTTGTCACTCTCAGCCACCAGTCATAGCTACATGCCTTTACTCAAGAGCAGTTGTCTCTCACATGCCACACACACACACACACACACACACACACACACACAGCGGGAGGAGGTGGAGGAAGCCTGGGCGACCTGCCGCTTAGACGAACGAGAAGTTTGAAGGCGTCGGAGGGTTTTTCCTGTTTTCTCTCGTGCGTTCGATCGGAAATAGGGAAGCTTAGCCCCATGGTGCTGGACGTGGGCGCGGAGACCATGGCCCGGTGCCCAAGCCGAGCCTCGGAACTGCCCGACTGTGACTGCGACGTGAGCAGGCAGGACCTCTCTCTCCGTTCACCTCTTCAATCACTTAAATTCACCTGCGCTGGTGGGAGGGGCGCCGAGTTGTTTACCACAGTAATGCTGATGTTTACCACAGAGATTGTTCACTCACCTGCGTAGAGTTCATTGTAGCGCCGTTGTGTCTGAGAAGCTCCAGAGATGTGGTTGTATCTCGAGATGTTGCTGCTGTGGTGCTGCTGACGCCGACCTTGAGCACGGACGCTGTGGAGAAACGCCACCATGCTTCTGTTGAGCTGTTTGCTGCCATGGTTGTTCTTGTACATCGGGCTTGGCAAGCAAGACCAGAACCAGGGGATTGTTGTTTTTCCAAGGCCACGTGAGGGTGTTTTGTCTCGTCACTGGCAACCGCAACCCTCACGTTGATCTTTGTGATCGCCGTTGGCTACAACAAAGTTCGGGTCTCATTTTGTTGTTGCACAAAGTGAAATCCTGAGTGTGGGTTCTGCGAGTATTAAAACGAGAAGAGGGTGTTTGATTCACAGCTTTTGAGAGATGAGTGAAAGTGGAGACGTGCAGCAGGCTGTATTTGTAAGCATGTGTGGTGGACTTTAAATAGATATGACGGTGCGGTTCACACACACACACACACGGCTCTCTGCCTGGGCAGCTTCACGCCACGCTGCTTTTCACACGCATCCGCTCGTAGTTCTTCTCCTTAAACATTGACCTAGAAATATGAGAATGATCCGATCAGAGCTACAAAACTCACACGCTGCCAGGGGCCTAAGTTACAATTTTTTGTAGATTCAAAGTTTTCTAAGGTTGAGTCCTATTTGAACACACTCTCTCTCTCTCTCTCTCTCTCCTCTCTCTCTCTCTCTCTCTCTCTCTCTCTCTCCCTCCCTCTCTCTCCCTCTGCAGGGTAAAGAAGCTTAGGGAGACTTTAGTGGCTGTGCAACAGCTGGATAAGAACATGAGCAGCCTACGATCCTGGCTGGCTCACATCGAGACCGAGCTCTCCCGGCCAATAGTGTACGACACTTGTGACACCAGTGAAATCCAGAAAAAACTCAGCCAGCAGCAGGTAGGACATGCATGCGCATACACACACACACACACACACACACACACACACACACACACCCATGCACAAACATGCTGAAAAGCAAATACACACACACACACACACACACACACACCATGTACAAACATGCTGAAATGCACACCACCACAAAGTAGCGTTTGACATGCATGGATTTCAGTTTCAGTTTATTCATTAATTGAACTACAGTGTTTTTCTCCAAACAAAGACAATACAGGAAAAACACATAAAACGCTTACGTAACTACACAAGCACGGGTAAAAAACAAACAAACACGCGCACACACTCCCACGATATGAAATATTATCTCCGTCATGTGAGGCACTGAGGGATGACCACTGCACGGCCGTAGACTAAATAAGACCAGCTGGGCCTGACCTACAAGCCGCCATCTTTATCTCACCCGTGTGTTTTCACCCACCAACGGTCTGGATGTGACCCACGTTTAGCGCTTCAGTGTATGTACAGACCCGTCGATGGCGGTGTGAAAACTCTGGGAGTGAAAGAGCCTGTGTGCCCCTACAGGACCTGCAGCGGGACATTGAGAAGCACAGCACCGGCGTGGCGTCCGTCCTGAACCTGTGTGAGGTGCTACTACACGACTGTGACGCCTGTGCTACGGAGACGGAGTGCGACTCCATCCAGCAGGCCACGCGCGGCCTGGACCGCCGCTGGAGAAACATCTGCGCGGTCGCCATGGAGCGCAGGCTCAAGTGGGTGTCTGCGCGTGCGTGCGTGCGTGCGTGCGTGCGTGCGTGCGTGCGTGCGTGTGTGTGTGTGTGTGTGTGTGTGTGTGTGGTCGTTCTGTTACTGGCCAAGTAAAGATTGTCACTTATATTTGTCAGCTTATATTGTTAAGCTATCGAGTGAAGCTATATAACTCCAGTTATCTTCTGTAGATAACTCTGAAGATAACCTCCGTAGACGAGCTTCTGTAGATGGCTCTTATGGGGATGAGCTTCTGGAGATAACAGGGCGGTGTGTGCAGGATCGAGGAGACGTGGAGGCTTTGGCAGAAGTTTCTGGACGACTACTCGCGCTTCGAGGACTGGCTGAAAGCGTCTGAGAGGACGGCAGCCCTGCCCAACTCATCCGGCGTTCTCTACACCGTCGCCAAGGAGGAGCTCAAGAAGTTTGAGGTAAAACGGTTGATTTTTTGTTTCTCCAGCATATCAAAACTGGATATCTCTAACCTGTGCTCATGTTTGTAGAGCTGAGAGTGAGGATATTTGTTTATACTATTGCCTGACGGCTCACAATAGAATAGACAATTCTTAGGGAAAATCTAATTGGCTGAGTGAGTGGGAGAGAGTAAGGGAGAAAGAGGCCATTTGTGCAGAGAGTGAAAGATCAAGTAACAGCCATCAGATTCTCCTGAGCGGTGTCATGTTTCCGCCATTTGCATGTTCGCATTCCTCTGAGCAGACAGTGGGTCGGTACAGACATCCCTGCACGTCAAGCTCACTGTCAACAGCAACTGTCAACAGCAACTGTCTCATTTAGCAACTGTTTTAGAGAAGGCAAATGTATGCAAGTAAATTAGCACTCCCTAAACAATAGTCGCAATACTTCCTATAAAATTTTTTTTTAAACTAGCACTTCAACCAATCATTCGCCTCCAGCTGTCCTTTGAAGCAGTCCGTGAACTGTTGCTGACGTCGTTGTGTGGTGGCGTGTGCAGGCGTTTCAGAGGCAGGTCCAGGAGTGCCTGACCCAGCTGGAGCTCATCAACAAGCAGTACCGGCGACTGGCCCGCGAGAACCGCACCGACTCGTCCTGCCAGCTACGCCAAATGGTGCATGATGGGAACCGGCGCTGGGACACGCTGCAGAGGAGGGTTGGCGCCATCTTGCGCAGGCTAAAGGTGTCCACATCACAGCCCCCCAGTGTTAGGGTGTCAAAGGTGAAAGTTCATGCTGAAACATCGTGTGACTGGTCAATCTCCTCCTCGCTCAGCACTTCATCTGCCAGCGTGAGGAGTTCGAGACGGCCAGGGACAGCATCCTCGTGTGGCTCACTGAGATGGACCTGCAGCTGACCAACATAGAGCACTTCTCCGAGTGCGACGTCCAGGCCAAGACCAAGCAGCTGAGGGTGAGAGCCGTGTCTGTTCGTGGGGCCGGTACCTCGGGGTGGGAGAGTCCCGGAGAGGGCGTCCGCTTCAACGCTGTCGACTGCTTCACGGCAGGCGTTCCAGCACGAAATTGAGCTGAATTCTGGGAAAATGGCCAGCGTGTTCAACCAGGGCGAGGCTCTGATGGAGAAGAGTGAACCGCTGGACGCTGCCGTCATAGAGGAGGAGCTGGACGAGCTACAGAGGTACTGCAGGGAGGTGTTCGGCCGCGTGGAACGCTACTACAGGAAACTCACGCGCCTGCCGGTAAGATACACACGCGCATACATGGATGGGAACACACACACACACACACACACACACACACAAACATGCATACTTCTTTCTAATCTAATCAAGTCAGAGAAAAAATGTTTGTTTGCCTTGTATAAACACGTGATTCGGTTTCTTTGTCGCTCCAAGTTTACTGATGATGAGTACGAGGGTTCAGACCGGGAGTTTGACCTGGAAGGCGACCTCTCTGATCTCCAGTGGGAGGAAGGAAGCAGTAACAGCAGACCTCCCTCTGTGACCACCACACCTCTTCGTGCCAATGGCTCAGGCCGGGACACCCCTGCCAGCGTAGACTCCATTCCCCTGGAGTGGGATCACGATTATGACCTGGAGCCCATGGGTCATACCATCTCATCCCAGAAGAGGGGTCAAGGGAGAGAAGAAGATGAAGGCATTTTATGCAGCACGACTGCAGCTCTCACAGGTGTGTGTGTGTGTGTGTGTGTGTGTGTGTGTGTGCGTGCATACATGTGTATGTGTATACGCTTTCTAAGAGTGTATCTGTATGTAGATGTGAGATGTAATTGTTCAGTTTGCACAATGCAAATTCTCCCATGGTACTTTCTCCCATGGTACTTTCATGGTACATCTTTATCTTTCAAGTGAATTTCTGGAATGTTCTGTTGTATGTCCTTCTCTTCACAGACGTAGTGATTCCTGAGAGCCCCGAGGCTTATATAAAACTGACAGAAAACACACTGAGGTCTTCCTCTGGTAGGCAACCGGTCAGGGCATGCTACATTAACGTCCCGCACCACAGCACGCTGCCCTGTTAATCGTCACGTCCCGTCGTCCTTCCCCCGTAACACCAACACTGTGCCGTAACAACCAAAACCAGAATCCCGTCTGCGTCTGTTCGACTAGGGAGACTGCATGTGGACATGGTGCCCAGACCTCTTGGGAGTTTCGCTGCTCCTTAGCTGGGTCGATGTGTGTGCGGGTGGCACCGTTGCATGGCTTTGCTGTAGAAACCCACCCTCACTTCATTCTCGCACTGAAACAGTGGTATTAATACTGTTTACGCCACGGTTACCGTTTTACGTGATTATGCAGCTCCGTCGAGCGAATTGTGCAGTTCTGTCAAGTGAAATGTACCTAATCTGCATCCATAAGTATCATAGATGAGGCTAAATGGGACGGGCCGGGTAACCGGTCCAGATGATTCTGCATGCTCCTTGCTGTCCTCTCCTTCAGCTCAGGGTGTTGTGTGTAGACCTTCTGTCCACTATGGTAACCTCCTCCACAATGTGTCCCCTAGGTGAGACGTCTCATCGAGTCCTGGACTCCCATGGCCCTGGCACCTCTTACTTGGGTTATGTAAGTGATTCCCTCTGTAATGCCCAAGGCCGTTACAGACAGATGTTGAGCGAGAAGAGTAGCGCTGTTTCGGTTGCAATGATGTATCTAGGAAAAATTTAGTCATTTATTCGGAGTGGAAATAAATTTATCTTGTTTATGAAAACTTCTTAAGTAACTTCTACGAAAGGTAACTGAAGTGTGTGTGTGTGTGTGTGTGTAGATGCGGTTGATGGGAGACTGTCGCGGCAGTATCGATGCTCTGAAGAGAGCAGAGGGAGAGCTGGAGGAGGACGAGGATGACCCCCCAGGACTCAGCAACCCCGTCAACACAGAGACGCAGAGCACAGGTTAGAGAACTGTACACCAACACATAGATGCAGAGCACAGGTTAGTGAACTGTACACTAACACATAGATGCAGAGCACAGGTTAGTGAACTGTACACCAACACATAGATGCAGAGCACAGGTTAGTGAACTGTACACCAACACAGAGACATAGAGCACAGGTTAGTGAACTGTACACTAACACAGAGATGCAGAGCACAGGTTAGAGAACTGTACACTAACAGAAATGCAGAGCACAGGGTAGTGAACTGTACACTAACACAAAGATGCAGAGCACACATTAGTGAACTGTACACTAACACAGAGACGCAGAGCACAGGTTAGAGAACTGTACACTAACACAGAGATGCAAAGCACAGGTTAGAAAACTGTACACTAACACAGACGCAGAGCACAGGTTAGTGAACTATACATTAACACAGAGATGCAGAGCACAGGTTAGTGAACTATACACCAACACAGAGATGCAGAGCACAGGTTACCGAATTGTACACTAACAGAGATGTTGAGCACAGGTTAGTGAGTTGTACACTAACAGAGATGCAGAGCACAGGTTAGTGAACTGTACACTAACACAGAGATGCAGAGCACAGGTTAGTGAACTGTACACTAACACAGAGATGCAGAGCACAGGTTAGTGAACTGTACACTAACACAGAGATGCAGAGCACAGGTTAGAGAACTGTACACTAACAGAAATGTTGAGCACAGGTTAGTGAACTATACACCAACACAGAGATGCAGAGCACAGGTTACCGAATTGTACACTAACAGAGATGTTGAGCACAGGTTAGTGAGTTGTACACTAACAGAGAGATGCAGAGCACAGGTTAGTGAACTGTACACTAACACAGAGATGCAGAGCACAGGTTAGTGAACTGTACACTAACACAGAGATGCAGAGCACAGGTTAGTGAACTGTACACTAACACAGAGATGCAGAGCACAGGTTAGAGAACTGTACACTAACAGAAATGTTGAGCACAGGTTAGTGAGCTGTACACTAACAGAGATGAGCACAGGTTAGTGAACTGTACACTAACACAGAGATGCAGAGCACAGGTTAGTGAACTGTACACTAACACAGAGATGCAGAGCACAGGTTAGTGAACTGTACACTAACACAGAGATGCAGAGCACAGGTTAGTGAACTGTACACTAACACAGAGATGCAGAGCACAGGTTAGTGAACTGTACACTAACACAGAGATGCAGAGCACAGGTTAGTGAACTGTACACCAACACAGAGACGCAGAGCACAGGTTAGTGAGCTGTACACTAACAGAGATGTTGAGCACAGGTTAGTGAACTGTACACCAACACAGAGATGCAGAGCACAGGTTAGTGAACTGTACACTAACACAGATGCAGAGCACCAGTTTAAGAATTGAACTGTACAACTCTGGGATAAAGAGCTAATCTGTGTTTTGAGGAACTTGGGTTAAGACGTGCAGAGATGTTCTTGTACTGAATTGTAATTAATGGTCCTGTAGGTGTGATTGAGCGCTGGGAACTGATCCAGGCTCAGCCCAGCAGTTTAGATCACAGTCACAGTGAAGACCTGCTGCTATGGCAACAGCTCAACTCTGAACTGGATGCTATGGAGACGTGGCTTATCCAGAGAGAACAAGAGTTGTCTGCGCTAAGGGGGAAAGACCTGAGCACAAATATCCACACCATTGAGCAGACAATCAAGAAGTTGAAGGTATGACCACATCTGTGTGCGTTTGCTTATGTCTGGTATAATTCTGTGGATGTCTGTTTTCTCATGCACACTATTAATGGCACAATGATTACTGGAAAATGCGTTTGTAATATGACACAGAGTCACAACAAAGTGACTACTGTTCACGTGTCTCCAGTTTCAGAGAATTTAGCTAGCAGTGATCACAGAATTCCAAAATTAAACTAGTCTAAAATCAGAAATCTAGTGTAGAGTTGAGACCTTCAGCCTAGGAGAGTTACTCTAAACACAAATACACTCTATATTTTACCTCAGTTCATATAATTTAAGAACTTTATGAACACATCAGTGGTTGGATATAGTAACTGGAGTGTTATCCTAAACACTCTCTGACAGTTCACTAAATTTACCCGTCGTGTACACTCTTGATTCCCAATAGGAGCTTCAGAGGGTAATGGATGCCTATAAGTCCAAAGTCCTGTCCATCAACTTGAGCAGTGCTGGCCTCCTACAATCAGACTCGGAGGAGAGCAGGCAGCTGAGAAGCAGACTGAAGGAGATGAACTCACGTTGGGATCGACTGGGCAAGGCCCTGCAGCAGTGGAGGGGAACGCTACAGGACTCTCTGATGCAGTGCCAGGTGGATACATGCTCATTCACTTGATTAAAAAGTGGAGGGGGGGGAGGGGGGTTGTTTATTTCTTGTCCCACATGTATTTATTTACATGTACAGTACTGTACAAAGCTTTTAGGCATCCCAAGAAACTGAATCTGAAGTATATTTCAATGAATAGAACTTGAGGGCACATAAATAAACAATAACACAACAAAATGCACACAAAGCACTATTCCCATAATCACCATTTTATGTATCTTTTATAAAGCTGATATCTTGTGAACAGAGGTTTAGATCCATAACCTCAAGGTTTGACTGTTTTAGTCCAGTACTGTGCTGTGTTAGACCAGTATTGTGCTATATTAGTGCTGTGTTTTAGTCTAACACCGTATTATTTCAGTCCAGTTCCGTCCTGTTTTAGTGCTGTGATGTAGTCCAGTACTGTGCTATGATGTAGTCCAGTACTGTGCTGTGCTTTAGTCCAATACTACACTTGCCCCTGTAGGAGTTTCATGAACTGAGTCACGGCCTTCTACTCTGGCTGGAGAACATAGACCGCAGAAGGAACGAACTCGTCCCCATCACAAAGGCACTGGACCAGCACACGTTGCAAGCCCATTACAGAGCACTAAAGGTGTGTGTGCACGTTTTTATATCACCTTCACACCAGTGCAATGGACCACCTCTCAATCAGAGCGCAATGGCACATCACCTCCAGCTCACCCAGGAAAAGAAGCTGGACCCTGTTAAAAATGTCATGCAGGATCTCCCTGGGACTAACGCGCTTTCTCTGTCCGCAAATCCAGCAAATCCAGCAGGAGCTACGTGAGTCGGAGCAGAGGGCGAGCGGCCTGCAGGAGCTCTCCGTGCAGCTCCTGGTGCAGGCGCAGGGCAGCGAGTGCCTGGAAGCCCAGGAGAGGGTGCACGTCATCGGGAACCGCCTCCGTCTGCTCCTCAGGGCCGTGGCCTCCGACCTGCAGCTGCTCCAGAAGGAACTCCACGCATGTGGGGGCACGCAGGTCAGGCCCGGGAAGTGAAACGTGACCCGAAATGAAATTCTTGATTCTCTATAAATGCTTAGTCAGGAGTGTGTTTTGATAGTAAAACCGTATAAACCACGCTGCTGCGTACAAGGACCGAGCTTCACTTTTCGGCCTTTAGCTTAATTCAGGTGAAAAGGGCCTACTGTTGTGCTGACTCTGAACCTCGTTCCTGCCCAGGACATGCGCTCATGGTCGACCGGCGATGATGTCGATACTTCGGGGTCCGCCAGTCCGGTGTCTGTGGTCAGCGTGCCGGTTCCGCATCAGTCGGTAATGAAGCTCCTCCCTGTTCACTCTTATTGGTTGTGGCATGCTGTAACCGTCTCCCCCCCCCTGCTCTTGACATACGTTTTGGATAAGGTGGTAAGACCATAACCCAGGGAAACTGGACTCTTGATTTTTAATGATAAAAAATTATTCATTTGAAAGTTAAGGTCAAAATTGGGGAAATTCACATGGGTCACAAACCGCAATGCTTACGGAGCACAGACGTTTCGTGTTTGTCCATACCGAAATACTTTGGCTTGCGTAAACCTTTTTGTTTGCGGCCATCGCGTAATGATTGTGTGAAAACAGAAATGTACAAGAAATACTGGCTTTACACCTCAGACGTCACGCAAACGAAACGAGTAATTCCCTGGAATTGTGTCTGCTCTGGAAAGCCAGGTTTCTTGCTTTAATGCTTTTACCATTGCGCTGGATTACTTTGCTGCTGCCTTTTGCTTTCGTTGGTACCGATGACCTGATGGCCTGGCTATATATGCCTCTGCTTGTGACCACAAGCTTTGTCTTTATTTGCTTGGACTGAAACATTTCTTCCTTTCTTTTACCCCTCCCCTCCCTTTTGCTCATTGCACAACAGCTACGGGGCAAATGTATTGTATCAGAACCCGGATCCTCGGCCAGCCTCCTGCATCGCAGGTACCACTCTCCTGGACTCTAGAACAGCGGGGAGAGACGATGGAACTCCAGATTGAACACACCTGATCATAAGAAACTGATGAAGGCATCCTTAGATCAGTGTTGGACCCTCTGATGTCAGAGCCAGAAATCCTTTACAGTTCAAAGGCCAAATCGCTGTATTGGAGCCAATGCAGGGCTAGTCAACTCCAGTCCTGGAGGCCACAGCATTACATAGTATAGTGTTCTATAAAGACAACTCATTCAACAGCAGAAGACATGAAACACAAGCTAAGGCAAACACTGACCACTAGAGGTCCTGCATTTCTAAACCCAGTTGCCCTGTTTAAAATCCTTTGTCCCTGTAGTGGTCCATCATCTCTCTCCATTCTAGAAGTCGCATGAAACATTATATTGGAATAGTTATTTAATCTTTTAAACAACTACTTTGTGTTCGTCGTTTTCATTTGTCGTGTTGCTCCGATTGTTTGTGCAGCTTGGTTGGTCTGTGCAAACAGTGCTTCATGGCATCTGTTTGGTTTCCACTTTAATCGCAACACTTTGAATTAGAATCAGTACATCTGTCTATAAGCAGTCCAAAAACCCTTATTACACACAAGCTGTAACGGTGTGCATAACGTATTACAATTTTCAGAAATTTACACAGAACACATGTACATGTATGTTCAAATATATACAAATATGTGTGTTAAAATGTAAAACTCTGCAATATGTATCCATTACCATGTTTAGTATGCTTAATAATTACCTTAAATAGTTAGTTTCTGATAAAGTACCTATAAATCCAATTCAATCAACTGAAAGCGTTTCAGGATTAGAAAGGCATCAGTGAAGTGGCTCAGACAATGAATGTTGTTCTGTAATGAAACGTCTCCTACAGCTTTAAGCGAGAGTGGAAGTTGGAGGGTTTACCGGCCTCCTTCCACATGGCTGAGGTCAGGAGAACATGGTGTTCTTTTCACTTGTAGCTTAACTACAGAAAAGTGGATTGTTAGCGTTCCACTGTCTGGCTGGAATTAGCCATGACATTGAACCTTCACATAGCGGACACACTGTGGACCGCTCCTCTGTCTCCTCTTAGTGGAGGGAAATAAAGCAGATGTAAGAAAAGTAACAAATCCAATAACCATTTACAAGATGCACATTAATGTGTTAAGGCGTCGCAACATGTTTTTTTTTTTTTTTTTGTAAGCCATGTTTAAGCGTCACGACTGCAGCTTGTGTGTGTCATGTGTGTGCGGGAACGGACTGACATGCCCCCCCCCCCCCCCCCCCCCCCCCATCCCCCCGTCTCTCACCCAGGTGTCGCCGGGACTCTGCCAGCGCTTCCTCTCGCTCTGGTTCCTCCGCTCCACAAGGTGGCGGTGCTGCCGGCCGCCCCCAACCCTTCCTCCTGCGAGTCCTGCGCGCTGCCCTGCCTCTGCAGCTCCTGCTGCTGCTCATAGTGGGCCTGGCCTGTCTGGTGCCTATGACTGAGGAAGACTACAGCTGCGCGCACGCCAACAACTTTGCCCGCTCCTTCCACCCCATGCTGCGCTACACCCACGGCCCCCCGCCCATATGAGCCCGCCTTAGCGGCACATCCAGACTTTATTCAGGATACGATGAAATATAAGACATAAATATAAAGTAGAACGACTGTTAGCCAAAGTTTATTACCCTTGTAAAGATAAATACCGCTGCTATTTTATTTTATTTTTTATTAGTAGTAAATTATTAATTGCAATTAAAGTGTATTGAGGATCTCCTAATGTTGGGCCTGAACTGTAGGAGCGAAATCAGCAAACCATTCTCTGGTAATCCTCAGGAAATGGGGGCAAAGAAGTAGAGTTGAGTCTGATGTATCATGTAGCACTGACCGGAGCTTAATTCAAGGTACTGCACTTAAACCAGCCACCAAAATGGCCAATTGTTTGCTTAGTCTAGAAATTTATTTTCATTTTACAGTTTTATTTAAGATTAAAACACATTATCTTCACCTAAAATGATTGTAATAAATCTAAAGATCTCTAGATATGAAGGTTTTATTTTTTATTTCATTACATTTTTATTATGGCATGCGGTTAATGAATTTGTTTTTTAAATGCACCAATCTGAGACAGTGTTGCTGGTCTATGGAAGGCATAAGCTTATATATATATATATATATATATATATATATACATAAAGGCAACTTGCTTGACAGGCTAGCTCAATAGGTGGTTAAAATGTATACAAATAATTATAAAATTGTCAGTGCTTATTTATGTATGTACAGTTTGCTAATGCTGACAGTAAAAAATGTCTTTCCATTTAATATATACAAAATATTACTCTTACTTCTCTTTGTCTCATTTTTGTTTCTTTACTAATTTTATTTAGTGCCCGTATAAACAATCAATTTGTCCCCAAATCATGTTCATCAATTGCATATTTATAGTATTATAAATTAATCTATAAAGGCACAATATACAAATGATAATAGATAGCCAGCTAGTCATGAGGTCTCAATCCAACACTTGAGCTAATATATGCAGTATACTCATTATTGAGTATATCGCAGCAAAAAAACTGTTCACACGTCATACCTCGGTCATTATGGCCATAAATTAGAGACAAAAATGAATGTGGTTGGTTGTAAGGCAGAGTTCTTCAGTACATTACTCATTACAATAGGTGTGAAGAGGAACAAACATGGCACCTTTGCAGGCGTGGGATTACATAAGGGTTTTTCATTTCACATTTAAAGCCTTATTCTGACACTCTGTATGATGTGCAGCACACACAATTAAACTGAGACACTGAAACACGTAATGGTAGCATTCAGTGAGTGTGCTGACTGAAACCCCCAAAACTGAGCATGAACTCTTTTCCGAAGCCTGGCTAAATACAAAACTGCTCTGAAATGATTGAACTGACTTCGCTTTTTTGAGCTGGTTATTCATTTATTTTATTTTTTGAGATTCAGATTTTGCTCTTTTGTTCCAAGTTTAATCTGAGGATAGGCACATTTTCTGTTTGTAAGTCAACGATTTGGGACATTCAGGACCTGTAAGGACGCAGCTCTGAGCAGATGTACATTCCTTTTGGTTTTGGATTAAATGATTTTTTTCACTGCGTGCTCTTTCGGTCTCTGGGTCGTATGCAGTCATGAGCAGCTGATCCGTGCTGAGACCCTGCTGCTGCTCCGAGTGGCTTTAGGGTCGCACCGTGTGAAGAACCACACGACAGCTGGGTCCAGATTGCCAAGAGAAGAGGAGGAAATGAGGAGATCTAATAAAGTGTCTCTCTCTCTCTCTCTCTCTCTCTCATATACATATAATTTTTAGAATTATAGAATTTACTTTTTTTGTTTTTTTTTTTTTTACCAAGTCAGAGTCAACTCCAGTTCTCCAGTTCACATGATAGCCTCTCAGTCCACAGATGCACAACCAGGTAGGCTGGTACTCTGCCCAGGGCTTTGGTCGGATCGGGCTGTGTTGAGGTGCAACACTCCCGGGCACGTGGAAAGGCTACCACTGCTGTGGCTGGCGGGGTCGGCGCTGTCAGTACTGGTAGTGATGGGGGTGTTGACGGCGCTGCTGGTGGTGCTGGTGGCAGAAGGAGACGCCATCTCGTCTGGTGCCCAGTCACGGGAGCCTTTGCTCAGGGAGTGGAGCCGATGTGCGTCCAGCATCTCCAGCAGGAGGTCGTACAGCTGGACTTTGTTCTTGCACTTCATGCTGTACAAGTGTTCCATCCCTTTGTTGCTAGAGGTGCACAGAGAGATGCGAATACGTTGTGGTGAAAATGAAGGAACTCTGGAGAGTGAATGAGTTAGCACAGCTGTTCTTCATGCTCACTGCCGCTGAAGAGCTCGACACAAGCAAAAATGAAGTCATAAAGTCTTTTCTTTCCATCTGTGAACCTCCAACCATTATCTTTTATGTCTATACCGGCATAAAATATTTAAAAGATGTGAAGTTCTGCATAAAATACAAATTCTGCTGATGGTTTTAAGACTATGTGGGCAAGAGACAAATAAGTGGAATGTTTTAAAGGTCGTTCTAGGCAGCAGCTGGTGTATGAGTGTTTGATGGTTTGAGTGTATGAGTGTTTGATTGAGTGTATGAGTGTTTGTGTGTATGTGTGTTTGAGTGTATGAGTGTTTGTGTGTATGTGTGTTTGTATGAGTGAGTGTTTGTATGAGTGAGTGTTTGTGTGTATGAGTGAGTGTATGCGTGTATGAGTGTAAGTGTTTGAGTGTATGAGTGTGTGTGTTTGTTTGAGAGTATGAGTGTTTGTATGAGTGTTCGTCTGAGTGAGTGTTTGTATGAGTGAGTGTTTGTGTGTATGAGTGTTTGAGTGTATGCGTGTATGAGTGTAAGTGTTTGAGTGTATGAGTGTGTGTGTTTGTTTGAGAGTATGAGTGTTTGTATGAGTGTTTGTGTGTATGAATGTTTGAGTGTATGAGTGTTTGAGTGTATGAGTGTTTGAGTGTATGAGTGTTTGAGTGTTTGAGTGTGAGTGTTTGTGTGTATGTGTGTATGAGTGTTTGTTTGTGTGTATGAGTGATTGTGTGTATGTGTGTTTGTGTGTATGAGTGTTTGTGTGTATGAGTGTTTGAGTGTATGAGTTTGTGTGTATGAGTGATTGAGTGTTTGAGTGTATGAGTGTTTGAATGCACACTCCTCACCTCATATGTCTGATGTGAGAGAGCAAGAGAAGCAGCTGCGCCTGCCGGCGACACTGGAGCTGTGGCGGCGCGCCTGATTGGCTGATGTAGTGCGTGAGCGTGTCCGTGATATTGTCCAGCATGCACTGCACCATGAAGCCGTCCCTGAGGGGCTCGACAGGCGTGGAGCAGAACGAGAACGCCCCTAGTCGCATGAAGACAGACAGACAGAGTGGGAGGAAGACAGAGAGACAGAAAGAAGGCGATTGCTACACTGAATGACATCAGAGAAAGCTGCCTGCTTGTTGGTTGTGGTGGGCATCATCTTCAACATACAGTGCAATGCTAATTAACACGTTAATCGACGAATAATAGGAAACTGTAACTGAAGACGTGCTAATTTTTGGCAACTGGGCCAGCGAGTCACAGAACAAAAGTTGAGCTCTTTTAAGGCCGAAGGTAATGTTATGTAGTTACATCCCTTGTACCTCAACTGCAGATATATGAAAGCACTTCTGCGCGAGCTCTCACTCCACAGGCGGGAAAAGCCTATTATTTTTTAAATCTACCCCCCCCCCCACTTCTTGTCCTGAGAAGTACTCACCAGAGTTGAGCAATATGATGGCTTTCAGACACACAAACTCCTCGGACTTGAGTTTGAGGGTGCGGAAGCGAGCCACAGTGGCCAGGAGCATGTCGAATATCTCAGCCATGCCCTCCACACACTCCCCTTCACTCCTGCAGGGCGGGAGGCGCACTATGAGAACAGTGCCCACGACGGCAGCCCCACCGCGGGGCGACTGCGCACTCCACCGTTGCCTTCACCCATTCCGTTTAATTAGCATTTCAAGCTAACTCAAGTGGCTAGCAATTCAAGCCACTCCTAAATCCCCCAAACACTAGGTAGCGTTGACAGCCACTACATCTTTCAGCCAATTACTGAGTTACTGGCAGCAACGTCTGTCTGCCTGTGTACATTTCTAGGCCAGCGTATTCATGAAGTTAGCACCTTTAGAGGGTTGCAGGAGAAGAAGTTCTATCACAATGACCCATCATAGTGCTGTGATCAAATTTGCACCCTGGAATAGCCGTCTGCTCTCTCTCCCCGCGTCCCTGCCGCCTTCTCTCTCT
>NC_135219.1:19264039-19309039 GCF_052324685.1 Brachyhypopomus gauderio | reverse complement strand
CACATGGCCCCCTGTTCCTCACAACCGCAACCAGAGCTGATAAATAAGATGGGGATGAGGTGGGGGTGGTACGCCTCCAACCTCCACCCTGACTCCACCACCCCAGCCAAACATGCCCCGGTAAGCTGCACTTGTATTTGGACAAAATATTCTAAGAAATAATTTTTCTTAACATGTTCGCCAGCACCTTTACTATTATATCTGAATGAAATTGCAGCAACATATTAATAAAATTATATGATAACCCCCCCCCCCCCCCCCCCCCCCCAAATGATCCTTTAGTGGTTGCCATGGCAGTCCTGGTCATGGTAACATGATGGGTCTACTCCCCTCCCTGCTCAGATCTGGGTTCTTTGTACTAACAGCTGGTGTTACACAAGCAGTGCAAATTATGGAATAAAGTAATACGTCTTTACAGTAAGAGCAGGTCACCAAAACAGTTAGTATTTACTCAGGAGCAAAACGTGCAGAATTCCCATTTAGTTCATCCTAGTCTTGGTTTTCTGTGTTGTAAGGGAGGTTAAGTTATGGATGGAACTCCCAAAAATACCAAACACATGTTTCTCCTTCATCTGTTTAAACGCTGCTCTGTCTGCACAAGCAAAAGCAATGAAATCAAATATAAAATGTCATGTATCTTCAATAATCAATGCAAATTCAAATAAAATAAATTATGAATATAACAAAAAGTACATTCTTCAATCTCTTCACTGGCTTCCAGTAGCGGCACTCATCAGATATAAAACCTTGATGCTTGCTTACAAAGCCAAAAATGGACTGGCCCCTCCCTACATGATGTCCATGGTAAAAAGCCGATCTGTACAGCGAACACTTAGAACCTCAAGCTTGACTCAACTTGAAACTCCATGCTTAAAGTCTCATGGAGGACAAAGCTCCAGACTATTCTCCGTCCTGGCTCCAAGATGGTGGAACAATCTTCCATTATCTGCTAGGACTGCAGAGTCTATTGCTATCTTCAAGTGTAGACTGAAGACCCACCTGTTTGTTGAGTTCTTACCGGAGCACTAACTCACCTGATACCACTTGCCGTTGTTCTTAAATTGTATGTCTGTCTATGGTTATTTGTGCTTCTTGGCAAACATCTAACTTGCAAAACACTAGGTAATGATATTGACTCCTGTAGTTTAGTAGTAGTCTGACTTAACGGTGTCTTGAATTCTGGCCTATCCGTACTATTACCTAGGATGTATTCTGTGATCAGAAGCAAAGCACTTTGTAAGTCGCTCTGGATAAGAGCGTCTGCTAAATGCCGTAAATGTAAATGTATATACTGCATGTAAAAATTGCATGTCCAGCTTAGAATTTACAGTCTGAGGATTTACCATTTAAAATTTGTTTGTGTGTGTATGTGTGTGTGTGTGTGCAAACACAAAGAAGATTTTTTTCCCCCCTGCAACAGTCTCTATATCTTATATATATATATATATATATATATATATATATATATACACACACACACACACACACACACACACACACACTACCGTTCAAAAGTTTGGGGTCACCTAGACAATTTTGTGTTTTCCCTGAAATCTCATACTTTTATTTATCAAATGAGTTGCAAAATGAATAGAAATAGAGTCCAGACATTGACAAGGTAGAAATAATGTTTTTTTTTTTTTTAATAATTTTCTACTTTAAACTTTGCTTTCGTCAAAGAATGCTCCCTTAGCAGCAATTACAGCATTGCAGACCTTTGGCATTCTAGCTGTTAATTTGCTGAGGTAATCTGGAGAAATTTCACCCCATGCTTCCAGAAGCCGCTCCCACAATTTTGATTGGGTTAATGGGCACTTTTTTCGTACCATACGGTCAAGCTGCTCCCACAACAGCTCAATGGGGTTGAGATCTGGTGACTGCGCTGGCCACTCCATTACCGATAAAACACCACCGCCCTCTTTCTTCTCTAAATAGTTTGTGCATAATTTGGAGGTGTGCTTTGGGTCATTGTCCTGTTGCAGGATGAAATTGGCTCCAATTAAGCGCTGTCCACAGGGTATGGCATGGTGTTGCAAAATGGAGTGATAGCCTTCCTTATTCAAAATCCCATTTACCTTGTACAAATCTCCCACTTTACCAGCACCAAAGCAACCCCAGACCATCACATTACCTCCACCATGTTTGACAGATGGTGTCAGGCACTCATCCAGCATCTTTTCAGTTGTTCTGCGTCTCACAAATGTTCGTCTGTGTGATCCAAACACCTCAAACTTTGATTCATCTGTCCATAACACTTTTTTCCAGTCTTCCTCTGTCCAATGTCTGTGTTCTTTTGCCCATATTAATCTTTTTCTTTTATTAGCCAGATATGGCTTTTTCTTTGCCACTCTGCCCTGAAGGCCAGCATCCCGGAGTCGCCTCTTCACTGTAGACCAGGTATCACCAAATGGCGGACCGCGGTCCGGATCCGGACGGGAGACTATATTTTAAACCGGAGAATTTATTTTCAGACGAGTGTTACGTTCACCACCCATTTGAGTGTTACGTTCCCCCCCCCCCCCTCCCGCTCAACAACTTTCGTTCGCCACCCCCCCCCCCCCCCCCCCCCCCCGCCTTTCGTTTGCCATCCCACCCACCCCCCCCTCTCCGCTCAACAACTTTTGTTCGCCACCCCAGCTCAACAACTTTCGTTCGCCACCGCGGACCCGGACCTAAGGTCTGAGCTATCTGCCAAAAATGGACCGCGGAAAGATTTAATTGATTACCCCTGCTGTAGACGTTGACACTGGCGTTTTGCGGGTACTATTTAATGAAGCTGCCAGTTGAGGACCTGTGAGGCGTCGATTTCTCAAACTGGAGACTCTAATGTACTTGTCTTCTTGCTCAGTTGTGCAGCGGGGCCTTCCACTTCTCCTTCTACTCTGAAGGGAGTAGTACACACCATTGTAGGAAATCTTCAGTTTCTTGGCAATGTCTCGCATGGAATAGACTTCATTTCTCAGAACAAGAATAGACTGTCGAGTTTCAATTGAAAGTTGTTTTTTTCTGGCCATTTTGTGAGTTTAATTGAACCAACAATTGTAATGCTCCAGATTCTCAACTAGCTTAAAGGAAGGTCAGTTTTATAGCTTCTCTAATCAGCAAAACTGTTTTCAGCTGTACTAACCTACTTGCACAAGGGTTTTCAAGGGTTTTCTAAATATCCAATAGCCTCCTTACACAGTTAGCAAACACAATGTACCATTAGAACACTGGAGTGATGGTTGTTAGAAATGGGTCTCCATACATCTATGTACAGGCCCGTAGCCAGGGGGGATCGAAGGGTTCGTTCGACCCCCCCCCCCGCACCCGCACCCTCCCTCCGTACACACATGCCCCTCAAGATAGGTGGGCTATTCAATGAATGAATAAGGACAACAAATAAGGACAGCAACAACAGACTCACAACAAACTTATAACAGTGTTGCCAACTCTCACACAATGAGCGTAAGACACGCGCATTTGACCGTTTTCACACGCTCACACGCCATACATCCGATTTCTCACACTGAAAAAAAATTTAGTTTATTTATCTCCGATCTACATCTATGATACAATGAGTTACTAGTTCGCTCTGGCGCCAACCACTGGCGATCGATCGCTTTAAGCCAGGTTCACACTACACGACTTTTCAGTCGTCAGGTTTTTGTGCCGTTCGCACTACATGACTGGTTGTGCTGTAATCGCGAGTCTTTCAATTGTTGTGGCTTTCACACTACATGGCTGATCGGCGACGCGGGCTCCCGAAGACTCTCAGTCACCCACTGGGCTAGATATTAAACATGCTAGATATTAAATATGCTAGATATCTGCCGGTCGTCCGCGATGAGTTGGCGACCACTCGGCGAGCGTCTTTCAGCAGTTCACACTACACGACTGAGCGAGCGCCGAGTGATCGCCGATTTGCCTCCGACCACAGTTTCTGTTGGTGATCTACAAAAAACTGTCGGCGACTGAAAAACCAGCCTAAAATTGTGTAGTGTGAACCGGCCATTAGGCGCAGCATAGAGGAAACATATAAGACATAACCCCCCCGCCCCCCGTCAACGTTTTACACCCCCCCCCAGCTCCCTAATCAAATCTCAGTCCTAGTGATTTTGAAAAGTTGGCAACCTTGCTTATAATGAATAAAATATGTGTAAAATAAAAGGTTTGAAGTGTGCTCGTGTATTTAGGGGGCATTGGAGTAGAGAGCCAAATGAAGTCCACTTTTGGGGGAAAAAGATCCCCCCCCATCACAATGCTGGCTACGGGCCTGATGTAGATATTGGATTAAAAACGTTTACAGCTAGAATAGTCATTTACCACATTAATAATGTATAGAGTGTATTTCTTATGCATTTAATACTAGCTAAATTGAAAAAAAAACTGCTTTTCTTTCAAAAATAAAAACATTTCTAAGTGACCCCAAACTTTTGAACGGTAGTGTATATATATATATACATCTTTATATATATATATATATATATATATATATAAAGATGTTTTATATATAATGAAAAGACATAAATGATCATATAATTTATATAATCATGCATGGATTAACCCGTGTCAACAGTGATTACCACAGAACCAGAGGAGAGCCCATGGTTGTATTACCTTGTATACTCCTCTTGAAGAAAGCCTTGCAGCCTTCACAGGACCACACTCCATAGTGGTATCCTGAGGCGTAGTCGCTGCAGACCGCACAGAAGCGCATGTCTTTGGCCAGCGCAAACGTTCCTGCTGCTCCGGCCGCAGTGTACATGTCCTGCCTGTCGGGGGCGCAGCAGAGCTCTTCCCGTGCTGCCATAGCTGCGTGCTGATTGGCTAGCACACTGGATCTGTGGTCAGAAAGATGTCAAAAACCAGACGCCATAAACTGGCATCTTTGTACTTATGGACTGTTTTAGAGGTTAGGGTTGGAAAACTGTCTACAGAAACACGTTATATACTAAAACTGAATTACTTTAGTAAAATTTCAGGGTCTTCATAATAATCTGCTGTACGTGACATAAAACAGGAGTGTGGCCCTGTCTTTGACCTCTTGTTCTACTGACAGTAAATATTTGTTTTATTTTTAATTCTCTTGTCCACCAAGTTGTTCAGTAACATTCAGTGACATGATTATGTCAGTGTTTCACAGTTAATTATCAGATTACCCTCTGCTTTGTTTTCTAACTGTATATAATTTATTATATGTAATGGTGAAATGTAAAACAATGATGCACTAAAAGAAAAAAGAAAGGATAACGGTAGTTAATTTATTTAAATATTTTTTTGTGTGAATATAAATTCGATTTTGTGGCTCCCAAGATCTTTAGATGTAAATGTCTAAGCATATTTGATCCACTGCAGTAAATGTTCTCATTATAAGGCATCTGTTCTCTGTCTTCTCCTTCAGACAGGATGTGATATACCCCACACACGCCTGTTTTCACATATTGTTCTTTTCTCAAGGTTTTAAAGTCAAAATTTCCTCAGAGCTCTCGCAGACCATCACAAAATTTACACCAGCTAAACTACTTCATTCATTCACTCTAGTGAAGTTTAGACAGATTAACATCACATCACTTCACAAAGCTACTTTACTAGAAGCCACTTGAGACTGGTTAACCTACATTCTTACATATTAAATATTAAAAACCAATTCTTAAAAGAGCCTAAAGTGACAAATACATTGAAGCCTGCAAGGCAGCGGACCATTGTACACCCAAATAAGGACAACGCATCCCACAGAGTCAGAGTGCTTTATGGGTTTGGTGCCGCTGTGTGTAAGGTACCACAGAGCAGAGCTCTGCACCCATCCACTCTAATCCACGTGTGAGGAAACTCTTATTCCACTAATTACTGCCATCCACATGCACTATCAGGCTGCACAGCCTGATTCACTGGTTTCTTTTTCACATGTCCGAGTTGCCCACCCCTGCAAATAACAGCTTTCGGTTTCTATCAGCACAAAGTGAATGACATTTGCTGCAGCTCGCTGTCATGTGCGGAGCCGTCAAGCGGTTCTGACCTGTAGACGGAGCTGGTCGCGGGCTCCAAGCAGCAGGGCACCTGTGGGGCAGCATGGTGGCCTCCGCCGGTGCCCAGGTACGAAGACAGCTGGGGACTCGATGGCAGAAACAGCAGCGGACCGGCTGATCCGCCGGCCAGGGGCTGCAGACTCACCTCCGAGGGGGGCGCCTGGGGGTCGGAGGGTGCCAAGAAGTAGCCCGGTCCGGCCGGGGCCGAGGTGCTGTAGCTCGGGGCGGGGTTGGGGTAGTCGTAAGCCCCGTCGAGGTAGTCGACGGCAGAGACGCCCCCCCTGCCGTGCTCCTCCTCTGGGTACATGGGCGAGAGTTTGGGGGGAGGGAGAGCGTTGGAATGCCCCTCCAGGTCTGCGGCGTGTCTGCTGGTCCTGCCCCGCTGTCTGCTGCCTGCGGCCGCCCCACGCGCCTGCCCACTGGACATCACCGGGGAAACACACGCACGGCCAGCATGACTTAAAGCAGCAGCTGCTCACGCACAGTGATTGAGGGAGGGTTTTTTGGGTTTCTTTTTCGTCTCCCCCCCCCCACTCCTCCTCCTCTTCTCCTCCACCCCTTCTTTCCTCTTTACGGCTCCTCCCTCCCCTGGCGAAGCGACTCAAGTCATGCTCGTGCCTTTCACCGCACACTCTCACAAGGGGGGAAAAGTGAATTTCTTTCTCTATCTTTTTACTTCTGTATCTCTTGGTCCTGCTAAAAACGACCTACCGTCCTCAGAGTTTGCAGACTTGAATGGTTACAAACACAAGCCGCAGTCACAAGCGTGTGGTTCATGGTGTCTGGTCTGCTCGTTCACTGTCTGAACATTCGGTGTAACTAACTAGGGCAGCAGGTGCAACCATAAAATCAACTCAGTGTTAATCTGACATTAGTAAGACGCCTCTGAGAAGCAACAGAAGTGGATTCACTGAACATACAGACATTAAAACAATCATCAAACTTACCAAGGCAGAAAAGTCCACAGAAAATGTGTTAAATGATCAACTGTGTGTTGTGGGCTGCAGCATGCTGGTAACACAGACGTGTCTGTGTCTCTTCTAACCTTTCTCTACGCATCTCTCCTTTCTGCCTCTCTCTCTCTCTCTCTCTCCTATAAAAAAGGAGGTAAACAAATTAAAAGACACGTCTCTGTCGATATCGATGGCAGCTCTCCAGAGCAGGTCAGCACAACCAGGTAAACAGGAGGCAGGAGGTCAGGACTTCATTCAGCTGCCAGGTAATTGAACAGATGACTGAGTCAGGAGACAAAAGCGTTCCACCCGAGAAATGACATTACATTCTGCGTCCTGGTGATTAAATATGCAATCTAAAAAAAAAATTATAAGGCGGACCAAAAACGTTGCCATTTGATCATCGGCCACAAAGGCGAGCTGGAGGCTGAGCTTCCGAGATCAGCGTTGAAGATATAGTCCTTCATGTTGCTGTATGATCTTTGCTAGGACATATTTCAATTTCATATGAGCAGCTCACATGGAAATTGTGTAGGAGTTCATTCAGAGACGGTTAAACTAGAAAGGGCTTTAAGATACGTTAGGATGAGTAACTCTTAACTTTCCTTTATATGTAGACGAGTCATAATAGCTTAATTTTTTCTATGTAAGACATGAATAAAGCAAATTAATCTCATATCTCAATGACTTTCGCTAGTGAAATCTTCATTTATGGACATTTAAATAAATTACATTAGTGTCCTTAAAATGATACAGGATGTATGATAAGAGACAGTGGGAGGGACATTGAAGTAATCCACCAGCTCAATCTTGCTATACAAATAATTTGGGTTGATCGAGTTTGAATTGGGTGCCCTCACATTACTGATAAAAACATTAGATAAACAAAAGAAAAATAAACCAACAACAATGCAATGCAACAATTTTCAATCATTGACTCAGTCAGCGCAAACTGCGTTCTTGAATTCACACACAGATCCTGAAGCCTTTTCATTCGCGTGAAGTAATTCACATACATGGAAGTGTGTTTAGTCCTATTAAACGAGACGGGTGTGTTTGCGTGTTCAGCCATCGAGACTCTTCATTCATATTCATTACAATATGGCCCAGGATAATCCCGCAGTATAAGGGACTTCCACCAAAACAATAGTTCTATTATGTAAACAAAAATCTCATCTAAAAATTACAAAAGAGCATAAATATTCAATATTGTCGGCTTCCCATAGCCATACAGTTTCATGTGACCTTCATCTACATAATCATGTGCAACATAAATGTTGGAGGAAGAATTACCCTCCTCTTTAAAAAATATTAATATAAAAAAAACTTTTATATAAAGAAATTCTAAAGCCTTAATACAAGTGTCAACTCGATACCATTCAAAACCAAAATTATTAACACAAGGTCATATTCAGTCAGGGCTCGAGACACTGTAGGTGTCATCTCTGAGGTCTAAAAGCACATTAGATTTGCCCTCACTGATCTGGTTTAAGGCTCTGTTGGGATTTATTTAAATTTTCAAATTTTTGAAGTCCTTCCCAACAATGTGGTGCATAAGAAAAATGTGGATTTTGGCATCTTTTCATGTTTACTTCTTTAGGCTAACGAAATGAACACAAGGTCAGCAGGCATCCGCTCTGTGTACAGTCCTGTTTCCATTAATCAGCCATCGTCCCCAGCACAAGCCGTGCATGGGCTTACAAAAAAGTGTGCAACCTCTCTTTCTAGACTGTACAAATAAAAGAAGAAAAAAAAAGAGACAGACCAAAGAATGCGAGGGAGTGTTGTGAGTCACTCCTGTTTACACACAGAAGTTCACTCAACATTTATTAAGGGGTTTTAATTCCAACCCTGTGCTAGTCAATTATGCACATAGCAAGTAATACCAGGCATTGTGAGACATTCAGTAAACATTTATCCCTGTGTAATTAAGATCTGGCCGTTTGTAAAATTGCCTGTCAGCACAAACCTTTCCTGAACATCATGCATTGCAGCTGCATCTCTTCACATGAAGGTTATTTCACATAAAAAGTATGTCTGATTTTAGCACGTGTGCTTCAATTTGCTGCAGACTACGGGGATTCCGTCAAAACATTCCACCAAACCCCAATAAACATCTTTTGCGTAGCCAATCAGCAAGCGGCTAAGCAGTAACACTTCTGTTGACATGCATGAATATTTTGCTGCATTTTCCGAGGAAAAAAACGGTTCTGCTTGAAGAGTGATTTAAAGCACGATGGTTTTCATCGTGCAAAAACAATGAATACAAAGTAGTAGCTAGCGACACACCTTCAGCACCACTATCTTCAGAATTAAGATGTCGGTAAGACCAGCATGTCACTCAACACACACACACACACACACACACACACACACACACACACACACACACACACACACACACCCACCCACCCACCCTAGAAGGTGCATTGCAAAGAGAACAATGCAGTGATCACGATTTAAATACAACCAAGATCATGATGACTACAAAAAAAATTTAATCAGATTCATCTACAAGAAACACTTTGCAGATAATTATTACCTTTTTTGTTGGTTATTCTTGACATACTTTAGGCAAAAATACAAACATGAAAATAATAGTGCTTGCCTTTGGATTCACTCTCTTCTAAGGAACATTTAGTCTGACTGTTTTTTTAAAAGTACCAGTTGCAGCACTAAATCACTGCATTGTGCACTTCTGATCATAACAGTTGGAACGAGCAACAAATAAAATCAAGCAGCAGCCAAGCAACCATTTTATTAATTTATAGAGCAAGTTAGAATATAAAAATCCCATCACCTCTCTTTTGGTCTGGGACTGCTCTCCAGTATTAACTAGTACCTCTTCCATTTCTGCGCTGGAAGCGGTCTCTAAGAACAACCCTGTTCCTTTGGTGGGCTGAAGAACTGTATGACGGCATATTTGCCACTGGTCATCCAGTCTGGGTCCTGCGAAGTGAGCTTCTCAGCCTGGCCTGGCTGTAAGCCCACCTGGACATTGGCCTTCAGGGTCCTGATGCTACACAGTGGCGCGGGGTGGAAACCCATCAGGGCCCTGCCAAACGGGACTGTGTGCTCCCAGTTCCTGTCGCCGGTCAGCTTGCGGTAGTTCAGGTCACCCTTGAACAAGATCAGACTGGAGGACTGCAGAGAAGAGTACAGATCAGGTGCCTCGGTGGCCATGTCCCAGAATGCATGGGGCAAAGTCCAAAAGCGGTGGTCGTGGTAGGACCACACCCCCTCCTTCAGGTATCGCTTCCACTGGACGCCGCATGCCGACGTCTCCTTGTGATTGGACGCCATGGTCTGCATTACGGTCCAGTTGAAATCTTGCTTGTTGACATCAGATACAAACCATGGGATAGACTTACCATGGAAACGTACTTCCTTGGCCAGTCCAGCAGAAATTATAAAATCTGCAAGAACCAGGTCAGTGACGAGTTCAAAACCAGCATTGTCTAGAATGATGTCCACCTTAGCTCCATTTGACTCTGTTCCTCCAGACGTCTGTGTAGCCATTAGGACCGCCCACACCTCAGCAGAGTTATCCACCAGGATGAAACGCTGCAGGTCTTCCAGAGTGTCAATAGGGCTGGTTTTCTGGAAGTTGTCCTGACCAGCTGAGATAGATAAATCACACTTGTTCCCCCACAGAGACACCTGTGTGGACATCCGAGAGCACACCTGATCACCGGCAAAGTAAAGACACTCCAACAGTGGTGAAATTTACCTGTTGCGTGTTGAACAGGCAAGAAAAGGAAAACAAATAAATGTTTTGAATTGTCATGGAGTATGAAAAATGCTAACTAAATAAACTTGCTTGGTCTATTTAAATTCCAGTCGTAAAGGACAAGACTAATGAAATAACTTGATGTGGTGCAGAAAATGTGGAATTATTCTTCTTTTCATTGCTGTAGTGTAGTGTAGTTTTGGCTGCGTTCTTAAATCTTTTAAGCATGCCTCCCTGATAAATCTATCACCTCATGAACACCCATTTATGCATCAACATTAACAAGAGGCCATGTATGTAGGCCAATAACTCAAATATCCAAACAGTAATTCAAAAAAGGTCTGAGGCAGACACAGAAGTACTGAATGAAGTATGGAAGTCTATTTTAAAAATATACTATGTGGAAGGCCAATAAATTGGAATAAGAGCAGGTTAGTTCAAATTTAAATGCTTTTAAGGATTGCAAGTGCCCATACATACTAACCTGCAGAAACGTGAGAAACTGTTCAGTGAGCGGTTTCTTATTTGACTTGAGGTACATACAGAGAGATTTTGTGGCTTGCTGGGACTCAAAAAAGCTTTTCGTCTTGCTTTCTTTAAACACGTCAAAGTCAGCAACCGGTGGGCTTTTGTGACGGGCAAACACAAAAAGAAACAGAATTTCATAAATGGAGCTGTTCTGGGTACACGTTTACATACATTAATGTTACATAGATTAATTTCCATACCCCTCTTACAGATTAAAGGAGCGTGCCTGATTTCTATGACGGTCTAATGAGGTTCATTTTACCTCAGCCACAAGGCCTCCTGGATCCTCCTGTACATGTAGCACTCCATGTAGAGCCAAGGGGACTTGAACCAGCTCACTGGCTGCTGGTCCTCCATCAAGCCCTGCTGTCTCTGCATGTACTGGTTCCAGTGATCGACGTCCTCAGCTCCATCGGTCAGAGGCAACACGGGCTTGTCTGTCTGCAGCTCATTCCTCAGTTTGGACAGGAAGGAGATGGCCCTTTTCTCCGCTTCAACTCCCACCTGTTTACGCACAAGTGAACGGTCACGTAATTCTATATTAAAAGGTGGTAATGTAAATACTAAAATGAATCACAAATACGAGTCTCCCCCTGGAAAGGTTACAGATCAGCTACTTCATACCAAACATGCGCTCAAGCTTTTGTTTTACCTCCCCGTGTTCATCGAAGAATTTGCTCTTATTTCGATGAAGCGTATCTATGACTTTTGTCAGGATCAAGGGCATTCTGTCTCTCACCGTCAGATATGCAAAAGATCTTGGGAAGAGAAAAAGACAAGACATTATTGGAAGGGATTCCTGCAGATTGGAGAACGATGGATATCTAAAAAGCCATATTTAGAGAACTAAATTGATGGACATGTGAACTTAAAATAACGTTAGAAGAGTACAGGTCCGCTCCCCAAAACGATAACCTTAAAATAGAGATGGCTTGAGAGTTACTCAAAGATCAATGACCTTTCTGTTACATTGTTGTGGGAAACAAGACAAGTGAGCTAACTGACCTAGGTAAATTGTATCTGCATGGACGTAGATAACCAGGGCTGGGGTTCCTCCCAAACAACCTAACGAATAGTATTTAGATACTCTAGATAGTATTTAAATACTTTAGATAGTATTTAAATACTTTAGACAGTATTTAGACTATAGATAAGGACTATAACCTACTGAAGCATCTCTCTCATTTAAGAAGAGTTTGACACTACGATAAGCTTCCTAATAAATCTATATTAAATAAACCTATACTACATTTGAATGTTAAATTTAGACTGTCGATAGATTACTTACTGGATAGTACCAGCTAGTATAACCCACATTCATTTATTTAGCTAGACCCACAGCCTAGCATCGATACTGCCAGGATAAAAAAGCAACAGCAGAGCAACATGTAACGTTAAATTAAAGGAGTTGTGCAGCTAGCTAGCGTTAGCATGTTGCTAACAACATTACAGGGAATTACGTCACACTAAACTGGGAGGTTAGCCGTTAGCTAAGTAGATGCTAGCTAACACCACACAACTCCCACTTGGCTTCTCTTTAACGGTGACCAAATGCTAGTTAGCTAGCCAAATACAGTCTATCCAAATAAGAAGTATACAGCTATAAAAAGGATAGAGTACACATACTCGTATACACAACCTAGGTAGTTCACATACCCTTCAAATATAGCTGACAGCGACTGTGGGGGCTTCGGTTGAGTTGCCTCCATTTTTGCAAACAGGAAAGAATTGTGTTGATTTCCAATAGAAAACTTTAATTAAACCGGTTAGGAAATACAATAACACGAGTGGCACGTCTGCGCTTATCAGACTCGTCAGGTGATGCACATATAAAGAAATTGGGAATAAAAAGGCACCACACGTTACCACCGATTAATTTGAGTCACTAAAAAGCCCAATATAATGTCCAAATCGTGTTCTGGAGTATCAATCCTGCAGAGTTAGTTATTCAAACCCTTCATTGTGTAACCTGTGTATTTTAAATTGGGGTTTGGTACTAAGTTGTGCAGGGCGATGTCCAGACGTCTCCGGCCGGACGTGTCCTTCCCCACCCTGGTCAACACTATCCCCTTGTGGCCGTGTGTTGGAAGGCCATGCGTCCTCATTTCTCAGCGTTTCATTTTACAATTTATCAAGAATATTCACACACTCACGCTGCAGGAAACTGTTTAATAATACACATTCAGCTTGTTCATACTGTGGTCATAAGAACAAAAACACGTTTAACTTATAAGGAGTGTGTTGATACATTTAGTGAGCAGGGTTTGCCACGTAAGTTCAGTAATGTTAATGTTATATGAACTGGCTGTTTTCACTCTTCCATCTATATAGCCAGTATTAAAGACATATCACATCACAAGAATACAACTTTAACCAGCTTTTGATGTTTAGTTTTATATTAATCTCAATAAACAACTGGCTGGCCATCTATTGGACTTGGCTATTTGGGTAATGTTAGCTAGGTTAACGTCAAATGCAATTAGTGCGTGTGTGATATAAATTGAACACGGAAACAACATTATATTTTGTAAGTGCACAATAAAACGGGCATGTCGCCTCAAATTAGCTAGCTAGCTAACGAACCAGTACAAGGAAGGACATATTTGGTTGGTTAGCTACCAGCCATGTAGCAGAAAACCCATCACATCACTATGAAGTGTTTTTTCTTTCAAGGTCTCTGCACCTGCAAATCGTCATGCCAGTACTGACTGGATGCTGCCAATAGATATTGAATCCCCAACTCAGTTTGCACAAATCTTGAACTGCTCTAAGAGACAAAAGCTTATTTATGCTGCAATTTGTTACACGCAGTAACTGTACGGAGTGGCTGCCAAAATATGAGATCATTGATTATACAGTTCTGTTCCCACTCACTTATCCTCATCCTCATGCTCAATTTCCACTCTCCGAACTGGATTCTGTTCAAACTGCTGTTTTCAGTATGTGATCCATAACAATAAAGTATAACGTTTGTTCTAGCATCACCTATATTTATTATCTTCCTTCGTTTATTACCTTTCATCATTAAATAAGGGAATAAAACGTTTCAAAGTTTGACAGATCTCTGTCAATGTTGTGAACATCTTTTCCATTCTTTGGGGTATGTGTGCATACAGTTTCTTTGATATTTCCTGGGTATTGTGGCATACATTTAACTTAGATTCAGTTCCTGCAACAGAAGATCTTGAGGATACAAGTGTACTGCATGGACTGGTTCAGGTTTCTTTTTTAAATATACAGTTTAACTGTATATTCAGTTTGGGGAAAAACCCAGTTGCTGTTGCAAACCACTTCGAGTTCATACAGGCTTAAGACATTAACACTTCTTTATATCTTGGTTTTCTGACATTTGATAGGATTTTTTTTGGTGTGAAAAAAATCACAAAAAGTGGGCAAAGCCAAACAACAACAATAGTGATTGACAGAACAATGGGCACAATTTAGATGAAGACTAGATGAGTTGTAGTTGATCTGTACAAGAGTCCAAAATGTTGCCAAAAGACTCTGTTACATGTATTGCATTACACATGAATACATACAATCATGAATTTAAATTTAAAGTTTGAAGTTTCTTTAGTATATGACGATTGAGAAAATGTTACATCTATGAACATCTGTAAAAAAAATCTTACCCCCCCCCCCCCCCCCCATTCCAAATTAGGTTTGTAATTCACCACAAATGCAGGTTCTTCCATTATTGTTTAAAATGTGTTTTACCACAGGGTTTCTATCCTATAAATTGTGGCACCAATAGACGGTAGACAAGACTTATAACATAATTAGGGAGAAATACATAAATACACATAACATCTTTGTCCTTCCAAACTTCCAAAATGTTTTAAACTGTATTACCCACTATAGTAGACTGCTCTGATTTTATATAAGTTTTGGGGGTAACTGAACATTCCTTCAATATCTGTCCGTTGTGCATCCTTAACGTATGTGTACCTAACAAATAATGCATTTTATTTGGGCTGCCCAATAGAATAAAAGTGCAGATCAGGCAAGGTGCTGCCTTTCCCCTAGCTTTAGTTCGTGTTTTGAAGCTGATTCTTGGTGGTTGATTTTTTTCCCCTTCAAACCAAGGAGATTTTTTGATTAAGTTAAAAATTAATTAATTTGATTAAATTTTTGATTAAGTTAAAAATTATTTACTTACAAACGAATTAGATAGTTGTATGGAGGTAAAACATTAATGTTGATAACATTTCCCCCAAGAAATTGGCAATAATATAAATCTTTAAATATTGTGAAATAATGGGGTTACAATTATTACCAAAAACAAACAAATATTCTATTGTGCTAGCGAGCAATACAACACGGGACTCGCATTTCAACAACATACAACACAAAATCAAAACATACAGAAGTACAGGACATTAAAGGACGTTTTTATTCTCACTCTCCCGTCAGCACCGCGCGGTGGTGGGTCAAGCGGAACCGGGCCGGATCAACGTTAGTCTCGCTCCTCCGAGCATGCTGGAGGCGCCGATAATAAACCACGTCAACCGACATGCAAATGCTGCTCCCCTCTCTCACGACGCGACCTTATCTGTGTTTTTAAGCGCCAGGGAGGAGGAGGAGGGCGGCCTCCCCTCGGGTGACCCCTCTCGGTGCGTTTAACGTGACCCAACGGAAGATCTAAATGATCAGTAGAATAAACCAAGCCGGTCGCGCTGTGAACGTGGCGAACGACACCGCCGCGTGTGGCGTGAGTCATTTGGCGGCGCGTAACCGCCGAGACTGTTTGTTTTGGCATCCCGGGAAGTGAGGGTTTTTTTTTTACAACCGCTGTTTTTTAAGTCCTTTACACGGTCATGTGATTGTAACGTAACCCGACCGGAACACACCGACAAGCGTCGCCGCCGATGCTGCGTTCAGGAGGAGCAGAGCAGCTGCGAGCCCGACGGACGAGTCCCCGGTAACGACCGACAACACGCCGAGCTCCTCGCTCGGAAAGGTACGGGTGTTTGGGTTTTTTTTAATCGTGCTTTTCTTGCCTATCTAGACGTATATAATGATGGTTTCTATATATCGATTAGTTTGAAGTTTGATCATTTTATTGGGTGACCCCCCCCCTTCCCCGTGTGTGTGTGTGTGTGACCGGATCACGAGGCTCCGTTTATTTTCACTTCACGTCGTTCTCGGCGCTCGCGGCGCCTCGCGCGGTTTTCTCGCCGTTTGTGGGGGACTTCTGTAACAATTTTAAATTAGGACACGGTACGTATATTTCTTTTTTTAGAGGCGCCGTTGGAGGAATAACAGAGCGCGCGTAAACCGTACTAGTCGTTCACGTTTCGCTTCTCTCGGCTTATTTTCTGTTTGTTGGGAGAGAAAAAAAACACACACAGTGCGGAAGTGGTCTAAGTGTGCGCGAGCTGTGTGCGCGAGACGTGCGCGCGAGCCGTGTCCGCTCCACGTGTCTGCGTTAGGGGCGGGGCCAACTCAAAACGCGAGCGCAGGGGCGGTTCGCGCGTACCGTCGCCGTGACGCTCGCTTTTAATCGCAGTGAAATTAGATCGCGGTACTTAAATTAATCAAGCCCGGCGCCCACAGATACGTAATGTAATCGTTTAAAGGTTTGAAAACGCGCCTTTTAAAGAGTTTACAGTTATGTTAATGTTCAAATCAAAAGACAGCGTTCTTGAGAACCGCAGAAAGCTGCTTGTTTGTATGGTGTGTTTATATTCAAACATCAACCCGTTAGACATATTGTCTCTCAAAGATATCGCCCTGTAGGTACACATTAGCAAACGTAACCTGCTATGTTGCAGGGTTTCCACTCTTCAATGGAAATAAATGATAGAAAAATTGAGTTTTTAGGGGGGATATCATGCATAATGCTGATCACGTGACGCACAGAGGCTACACATGTGTGTTGACCTTTAGGGGCTGGGCACAGAGAGAACAGCAAGGCCAGATCTCGTGGCCAGTGAAGGCTCATCCTTATCTCAGATTAGGTGTTTGACCTCACAAGTCAAATGCTTGATAGAGGGGAGCAGGGTTCAGTGACCAGAGGTCAGGTATTGACCTGTGCATTGAGATATAATGCTTGGTTGAAGTAGCAGCCAGGAGTGGCCTGTAGCTGGTTATGTCCAGCCACTCTGTGTTTATAATGCCAGTTGCAAGCTAACTACATTTTCCATTGTGTAATGAAAGGAAGTTAGTGTGATTGGTTGTATGTGCCATGTGCAAAAAAAATGTTTAAATCCTCGACCTTTTTGCATGTCGTGTTAGTTTGATGTGTTTGATGTGAGTATGTTACTTTACAGGTGGTGGTAATAGACTGTAGGCGCCCTATATGTCACTTCTGAAGGTGACTTTGTTATATTATGCAAGCAGAGGGACTGTATTTTAATTGTTTAATGTGTCAGTGACTAATAGTTGGAGGGAATACTGGTTAAACTAAAAGCAACAGAAGACACGGGCTTCAAACTGCGATCCGTAGCTTGAACATTGTTTAGATTAGGTTGTTCTCTGGAGGAGGAATGAGAAGGGGATCATTGTAAACCTGAAATGTATTAATACACGAGGTCTACCATGAAATTGCTCCGTATGGAGAGCTGGACTGAGGAACTAACGGAAATGCACCAGAGGTTTAGAATAGACTGACCCGTGTCTTCTGCTTCTGCAGATTGACCTGAGATCAAATTCTAGGACTAAAAAAGATGGATGCCCCGGAGCTGGAGCTATCACCAGCTCCCACACACACACACACACACACACACACACACACACACACACACACACACACGCCCCCCCACCCCCCACAGGGCACACCCAGTCAGTACTGCGTCAGTGCTCCCAACAGACAGGATTCAGGTTTGAGCAGCAGCCATGGGCGGTCCACAGCAATGCTGCACAACCAGTACCCTGCCGGGCGTTCATGCACTGGTAAAGGTTTCCCCAGCCTTCCCTTTCTCATGGTGTTTTTTTGATGGGATAAGCCTATGGTCCATTAGATTTGAGTAATTCCAAGAAGCTGGAAAAAAAATGGTGGGAATTGCATATTGAAAGCCCAGAAAGCATGAAACATTTGAACTGTTTTATCCTCTTTTCTGTTTTTTTTATTTCAGTCACGACAACAGCATAGAATTAAAAAAAATAGCCCAGGTCTAAATATAACCCGGTGAGAGCGGCGACCCTCGCTCCTCCCTAGCGCCCCCCCCCCCCCATATCGGCTTGTATTCCCTCGAGAAAACTGGTCGGGGAGAGTTCCGGCTGCTTCAGTTCGTGGGTCAATATGAAAACCACCCGCTCCATCCAGTTTTCCCGTGCAGAGCAAACATCCTGACACACACACACAGCTATCTCAGCACGGCCCCAGCTCGCCTGGATCAATGCGAGGCTCTCTTACCGTCGTCTTGGCCGTGCACAAAAACGGTTCGCAGTCGAATCTGCCGTTTAAGAAAAAAAAAGATCAAGATATAAAAAATATTACATGCTTTCACGGCATTACATACGCAGGTCACTGTTTAGCTTAATAAGTTGGGGGTTTTGTTTTGTTTTTGAATATATTTGTTGTGTCTACATAGCCACTATTTGTGTGTGTGTGTGTGTGTGTGTGTGTGTGTTTGTGTTCAGAAGGCCTTCTCTGAGGCTCGGTGGTGTTTTTTGTTTTTTTGGTCTCGTAGTTCATTGTGGTCTGCAGCAGACAGGAAGTTGACTGTCATCTCTGCCCCCCTCTGTGTAGGTGGAAGCATGGAGCTGGCCAACCATGGTCTTATCCTCCTGCAGCAGCTCAACGCACAGAGGGAGTTCGGCTTCCTGTGTGACTGCACAGTCGCCATTGGTGACGTCTTTTTTAAAGCACACAAGGCGGTGTTGGCTGCCTTCTCCAACTACTTTAGAATGTTATTTATTCACCAGGACAGGTAACAGAACACACAGAATCACACCATTTATTACTAAAACGTGTTATTTTGTAGCATGGGTTTAGTGTAAGCAGCACCATTACAAAAAAAAAGGAAAAAACACAGGGGTGACTTTTCTAAAACTGGCATCCTTTGGTGGGTGTTATTGCAAGTATACCATAGCTACACCAGCATTAAAAAAACATGCTTTGTGTGGCTTCTTATAGTTGAATGATACAAAAATGGCAAAATTTATTTAGCTAACTTTCTATCCTCCCATTCTTCTATATCAACAAACCTCCATCATGCGTTTGTTGTCATGGCTATGCCTTGAGGCATTATTCAGTTATAAGTTCCTTGATATAAGAATGTTTGTTTGTTGTATAGTATGTGTGTTGGTTTCTCCAGCGACTTTGTGTGTTGTCTTCTCCAGCGACTGTGTTCGTTTGAAGCCTGCTGACATCCAGCCTGATATCTTCAGCTACCTCCTCAACCTGATGTACACTGGCAAACTGGCACCACAGCTAATAGATCCCGCACGGCTAGAACAGGGCGTGAAGTTCCTGCACGCCTATCCCCTCATACAGGAGGCTAGTCTAGCTAGCCAGTCGGCGTTCTCTCATCCTGAGCCCAGCATTCGTCTTTCCACCTCCCTCTATGGCATTCAGATTTCGGACCAACAGGGGGCGCTGGCCAGCCGTCTCTCTGCCAGGAGGCAGTCCTCACCCATTGACTCTGAAAACCCAGGCATGCTCGATGGGAAAAGCGCTACAACAAACGCGTGTTTCTCACAGACGACGTCTGGGTCCAGACTTCAGCCGGAGCCGGACGTGGAGGCGTCTACGAGCAGCGGTCTGTTTGGGCGGGAAGGGTCGGACGCAGATATGTCGGCCACCGACACCCCCTCGGCTTCAGCCAGCGGCAATAGCAACACCATTCTTCACGTGAAGCCAAGTATCATGAAAAGAAGCTCCTCCTTCAGAAAGCACTACACCTGCCATTTCTGTGGGAGTCGCTTCAACCAGCGAGCGGCTCTGAGGGAACACCTCCTCTGGCACGCTCAGGCCGTGCCCCCTCTATTGGTGGAGTCTGGAGGTGCGGCCTCCCCCTTGTTGCCTGGAGGTGCTGCTACACCCGACGTAGAGGAAGTTCTCACAGGCGTCGGGGCGGCGGCCGCCACCCCCATCACGGTGGACGTGCTCAGCGACGGCGAGCAGCCTCTCTCCGGCCCGAAAGTGTCCCCGCGAGGCGAGACGGGAGGCTCGGTCCCCGTCGCGATGGCGGCGGCCGCCGGTTTGTACGCGTCGCAGCCCCAGGCGGACACGCCTCCCCCGTCGGACATCGCCGACATCGACAACCTGGAGGGCGCGGCCGACGTGGAGCGCGAGGTGAAGAGGAGGAAGTACGAGTGCTCTACCTGCGGTCGCAAGTTCATCCAGAAGAGCCACTGGCGAGAGCACATGTACATCCACACGGGCAAGCCGTACCGGTGCAGCGCCTGCGGGAAGAGCTTCTGCCGGGCCAATCAGGCGGCCCGACACGTCTGCCTGAGCCAGGGCGCAGACTCCGCCTACACCATGGTGGACCGGCAGAGCATGGAGCTGTGCGCGGCTGACGACTCCAGCCAGATGGAGGCGCTGTTCCTCGGCTCCTCCGGAAGACCCTACAAGTGCAACGTGTGTGAAATGACCTTCTCCAACCCCAACGAGGTCATCAAGCACCTGTGCTTCAACCAGGGGCCGCTCTCGGAGGGCAGCATCTTGGGAATGGGGCTCAGTGGGTTGAATAGCGATAAAGTGGCCAAAGACGAGGGTTCCGATTCGTCCAGCGGTGGACCATTAGTAACGGCCATCGAAACTGAGGAGGTTTTGGTAGAATGATCTTATTGTGTCTAATAAATGTTTCCCCTTTTCCTTTGTGTGTCAATTTTCTGAGGTGATTCTGATGAAGCTAATGGTATATATGAAAAAAATGCGTAATGTGCATGTTGGGACCTCTTTTTCCACTGAATTTGATGCTTTTAGCATTGTATGCTCTTAAAAAGCAAAAACAGGAAATTGAAATATCTTTATTATACTACACTTATATCTTATTGCTTTTCTGAATTTGAGTGGTTAAGTCAAGTCATTCACATGTTGTAAGCTGTGGTTTAAGCTTTTCCTCTTTGTAACTGCCAACAGGAAGAAGACATCAATCGCAATAATTTCACATCTGCTGTGAATGGTAGTCTAACCATAATGTGTAATTCCATTATTGGGTGGGTAAATCTGATCAGATTAAAGATGAGGGCTGGTCTGGGCTAGTTCTCATGTGATTGGATAAATCTGTGATGGCACAAAAACCTTAAATCACCTAAACATTCATGACTCTGAAAAAATGGCCATTACAGTACAACCTTTTCTATGTTCTGTTTACTTACTATTTCATCATTTTCACTTGGCAAAGTCTGTTACCCATAGTGTTTTTATTTAGGCTTTTTGGTAACACCCGGTGTCTTGTCTCTTGGGCAGCTATGTGTGGTGCTTGTTTTAACCCTTTTGGGCAGAAGTATCATACTGGATTACCTTAACATGGATGAACTGATGTAAAAAATACAAAAACAAAACATTTAAGGCTTGCTTCTGTCGCTTTGATATAAGTCAAACATTCATTTATTGTGGTTGAAAATCCAGTAGTCTAAGTCTTAGTTATAAGTAATACTCGAAGAAGTTTTGCTTAATTGTTCAAGTAGTCTCATGAAGTCCTTTCCATTAGCAGAAAACTTCATAAAGAAGATCCCGTTTGAAGCTAAAGCTTAATCAAGTTTTTATGACTAGTCACTGCAATGATTTTACTACTTGAATGCTAATCTGTTACCTGAATGCCAGTTTATTACTAATAGTTTCATGATTATTTTGTTTTTTTGTTTTCTTTTTTTGTGCCAACACACCATGGATGTATTTAATTTAGCCATTGCTTGTAACTTAACCACAGAAAAATGTGCAGGATGTCCTATAGTTTTATGTTATTGACCTTTAGACATTCCTAACAACAGAGGTGCCACCACGGCCTCTCCGAACTGGCTCAAGTCCTGCAACTGGTGTTAATAAATGTTTACAGTTGTGCAGTTTTGTTTTTAATCGCCATCCTGTTTTAACCTGTTACAATGCGTATGTTCTTTGAAGATGCTCTGGGGGACCCTACACATGTAAATATCACAGCTTGAAGATTTTACTGTAGATAGCAATGTCAGTCTTTATTTGCCAATCCAATGATTTGCTTGAAAATGTTTTTAAAGCCCTTATTTTTGAGTTTGATATGAACTTTTCTAATTTTATACACAGTACTATATTTACAAAGAATATTTTATATTGCAAATGTTGTATATTGCAAAATGCATCCAGCGTAGACTATAATCAATTTTAGTGTAGCACAAGTTTATGAACATTTGTTGTCTCTGCATGTAGTCTTTCTGTTGATATGTTGGTCTGACTTTAATTTTGCAATCTGTTGTTATTTACTGTTTATTCATTATTCAGTTCGATTGCTGGTGACACTTTGCCACTGCTGTCAAAGCACTGAAATCTTCTAGGGACCTGACTACTCTTGCTGAAATCTTCTAGGGACCTGGTTACTGTTGAAGAAACCATCTAGAGACCTGACTACTCTTGATGAAACCTGAATTTAAAGCAATGTGAGACAACCAAGAGCAGCTTTCTTTATTTGTCTGATTGTAAACTGTCAGTGGAGTAAGTGCTAAATGAGTGTGCTATTCAGTGCTAAATAGTGACTTGGAACCTCCTTTAAATGTCACCAGTACCCAAAGATGAGCAGATCTTCAAGCGAAGTTATTTTCTTGTGCTGGATTTGGGAACAAAAACAAAATGGGTTTATGTGGTTTTGTTTTCAGAAGAGAACTATCTGACTTATCTTAATCTTTCAAAGTATTATTTTCTCAGCAGCCTATCACGTTTTATCACAAGAGCAGTCAGGAATACTAGTTTTTCCCCCCAGGTCCTGTATCTAGAGGGCATTGTGACTTAAATTACTACTGAATGGTTAATCAAAGGCTGGGATTTTTTAACGAACTCCTCCTCATTTTCATTCTTTGTTTCTCATTTCTGACCGAGGTCTTTGATGCTCCCGTTTGACGTGCGTGTGTTGGACTGCCATGTCTTGCTTTTCTTTGTAACTGTTAAGTGACTGTTCATATGCAAACTGTTAAACTGTTCCATTCTGAAGTCCTTTCTGAAGCAGTGAGGGAGGAAGTGAGAGTTCTTCCTCACACGCACAAACCCCAAAGCGAAGGCAGACTTTAGGTATACTGTGATGTCCAGGTCCTCAGGAACGTGAACAAATGCCTCTGGGAAAAAAATTTGAATTCTGATTGTGAATAATGAACAATAAAACATTTTTCAACAAATAATAAACTGAATTACTCTATTCAATTATTCATATCCAGTGGGGAGTTGAGTCATAGATTTGATTTATAATGCAATATAGACCAGTTAATACTAAGTGTCAGTATATGTATCTTATAAAAGGTTTATATTTACTAAAATATGTTAAATAGCTTGTCAATCTATAGAATAATAACTCTTACTAACATCCACTTCCCAAAACACATTAAACTACATATATCAACTATTTTATTCCAAGTCATCAGTTCATACTTCAAGCATTTTTCTATCAGAATAAAATGGCATGACTTTGCCTCAAAGTTTCCAGATGTATCTTAACAATTTATCCCAGCTCCTATGATTCATATGATTTTGAGAATCATTTCCCTGTGATTCTATCTCTCTCTCTCACACACACACACACACATGTACATAAAGCAAGCATGGTTTTTCAACGCTAACTTTATTTGGATGAAATATAGACGTAGTTCTGTATCCATACTATTAACAGCTTGGGGAATAAAAAAAACAGACAACCATGCTACATAACATGTCTAATGCTCTCATTGGTTATGTGTTAATATTACAGTATGTATTAAGATAAACAGGTATACAATTTGTACAAATGTTAAGGAGCTTCACAGTAATATTTTAAAAAGCTGCAAAAAGGAAGTGAGTTTGTTGTGCATACAAGCCGTGACAACAGTAGCGGATCATTCTTGGTTTTGTTAGTGTTATTTCCTGTTTTACCTGTGATTTTCAAAAATAAAGCATCTTTGCAGATTTCAATCATCCCTTACATACTCTGTGTAATCTGCTGTCACCTCCTCATTCTCATGAGAGCACACCATGAAGCCCAGAGATGTTTAATCCCTCTCATTACTGGTTTCTCATTACCAGCAGCCTTCTCCTCACATAACAGCACAGGAGAATTGATGTGGATTGAACAAATGACATGAAATGCTTTGGAAACCCCCGCAGTTCACATACACACTTCAATGTCTGCTCACCTATATATTCTCACATTCTGTTTTGGTCTAATCGTGTGTATTTTTGTGGAGTAAAATAATTGCAAGTATGGAAATAGTCAATAGAAACACTAAAGCATTAAAAAAAGCAAAAGTATAATCTTCTGAATGAATAATATTGTTAGCCCATGATACAGAGATAAGAAACTCAAAACATGCGTGTTTTAGGACATGGAGTGTGACTGAAGGTCATGTGATTGGCTAACCACCAGGTGGTGCCAATGCATGTTGGAGTCTGCAATCATCAACATTCAATAGTTCCCGCCTCCCAGCTGAGAAGTCCCTCTATAACAAACCAATTAACGCAAAGTGCAGTTGTGGCTACAGACTGTGAAAGCATACAATTCAAAACACACGTGTATGCGTCTTACTGAAAGCCACCGCACAGTGGTACCAAAGCTCATTTAAAATCATTAGTCCGATACGCTGCTCTAGAATACCTGGTCATGAATTCAAATTGAAAGCTGCTTTACTGTTATGGTTTGTGCCTGTCAAAGATGAGACAACTAATAATTACAAATATAAGTTTCACAGTCAGGAAATTAAGTATTCTAAAATGTACAGTACAGTAGGAAATGAAAATGATTATGTACTTGAAAACAAAATGAATGTATTTGCCATACGTTTTACAAATGTGTAAAAAGGCTGGAGTGTATATAAGTAAGTATATGTACCATGTTTTGCAAGAACTGCACTGTTTTAGTTTTACATCTGACAAATAGCAAAGTGTCACAGACTTGTAACACAAAAGGTTAAGGCTGGGATGGCTGAGAGAATATTTTAGTTATAAATACAATATACAAGATAATAACCCTCCTGCGCGGAACCAACTCTCTCTGTTTGACACACACGTACGGACGCATACATACACAACGCACTCACACAATATTCTCTCCACCCAACAGCAGCTTTCCACACAACAGCAATGGCTCGGCAAGAATAAAACATCACATTTTAACAATTTGTTCACCACAACAACAAAATAAAAAAAATGACAGGCGAGATGAGCAGCATCTGGACCCTCGTGGCAAAGATACGCAAGTAAACCTCTCAGTGAGGACGAGGGCTGACACATCTCGGCGATTGAACAGTTACTGCGGAGTGATGGATTGAGTTGTGGAAAGAGGGATGGATGGATGGATGGATGGATGGAGAAAGGAGAGAGGGTGACTTTTAGTCTCTTGCTCTGCTGAGGGGACAGAGGGCTATCACGTTGCGACCTCCACAGTAGCTTCACGTTTCCTGCTCTTCAGAATGCTGTGGTCCTCAAACGACCACCTCACACACGTGGTCTCTAAGTCAGGGACACAGGAAGAATAGCAATGAGTAAGCAAAATCCAGTACATGGAGCACCCCCACAGAGCTGACAGAAATACTTTAATGACTTAATAAAGAAATCGAAACAAGATCATTATCCTGTCTAAAATATTGGAAATTTGTTTTCATGTGATTCAATTATTGTTTACATATGTCCAGCTTAGAAAATAGAGGCCATCACCAACCACTTTTAATATAGGTGACTGTTAGGAGTGGTTATTTTTGTCTGTGTAGGGCTCATACAGTGCTGATGTACGCATTCAACACAGACACACTATCACTGCCTTTCTCTCTCTATTGTAGCCAACACTCTACTACATTACCATTATTCATCAGTCCATATCTGCATAACATTTGGCCTACTCTTATTGACCCCCCCCCCTCTCTACGTAACCCCCTTCATTAATTCTTCTCTCCCCCCACCCCCCTTACTGTGTTTATGACTCAGCAAGAATCACTACAGCAGAGGAAGAGTGGGGGTTGGGTATGTGGGTAGAGAGAGGGAGAGAGAGAGAGAGAGAGAGAGAGAGAGGGAGAATCCTGCACCAAACCCCCTGCTGCGCTACATTACGTCCGCCTCTGCAATGCTGCATTAGCTCTCATCAAACATTTAACAGACACACCCATCTCTCCTCCACCTTGTCCTCCATTTTCTCTGGAGAGGAGACATCCTCTTCTTCTACCCCTCCTTGTCATGTTTTGCCCTCTTCGTCTTTACCTAACCGCATTTTCTTTAATCCTTCTCGTGAACGACATATAATTATACTTTTATTAAGACCAGGTAACTTTGCAGACAGCTGTTTCTATTAGGAGACAAAAGCTCGTCTTCTCAAATACAAGCGTGTTCTCAAATGTATTTCATCAATTCAGAGATGTCCTTAGACATGGTTCCTTCACTACATATAAACAGCTTTGATGAAGGCAAGAGAAAAGGAGTGTGTGCTTTGGGGAGGGGGGAATTATAATCAGTCTTTCAGCACAAGTTCATCTCTCCTTCACACGGCTTCACTGTTCGAGTCGGCCTACAAAGTGGAGGGGCAGCCTGCGGCATTCTTGCTTTGATATCGAAGGTCCCTTGGTTACTTGTACCTTGAACAAAAGCTTTTTCATTTCACGAGCTGACAAATCCGCCAGTAATAAAACTAAAGTCCATTGATGTTTTTAAAAAGGACCCATGAGAAAATGTAATGGTCTGAGTAAAGAATTCAGAATAACCTAACAAAGTTTTTTGTTTTTCACCTTCCATGAAACAGATGAGAAATGTCCTACTATAAATGCTCCTTAGTTTATGTAATCATGTGAAATGTTACTAATTTTTTGCTTTAAATGTAAACTTTTATGACTATGTTTAAATGTGGAACTGGTAGATGAAAAACATCACAGAAGTAGAGGATGTATTTCTACAAAAAATGTGTCAGCTAACTAAGGTAAAGATTTCTGGACAAGGGGAAATACTCACCGGCTCATGACACTGTTGCAGTCTCCGTGGAGACAGGGTCGATCTTACGTTCCTCCTCTTGAGTAGCCACCTCCTCTTTAATGGCGTTCTCCTTTACAGCCACTTTTGCCTCACTGGTATCTCCGGACCCTTCCTGGCCTTTCATGTCCTGTGTTGAAATATCCTTTTGAGCTTCATCCAAGACTGTTTGAGGTCTATCTTCCAATGGTTCTTGGTTTTCAGATTTGTCTTCTTTCATGGTTGTTTCAGTGTCTTTGACTGTCTCTTCAACAGCGTCCACCACATCTTCGAGACCAACATTATTTTCCATCGTTGTCTGTATAACTTGGCACTGCTCAACTATAACCTGTGCTTGCATTGTGCTCCCAACAGGGGACGTTTCCCTTGTTTCATGGCTCTCATCTGAAGCTGGTGTGTCTGGAGATACCTTCTGGATTTCTGTTTGTTCTTCCTTTAGGTCCTTCTCAGCTCCACCTTTTCTTTCTTCAGGTTTGGTTTGCTCATCTTCTGCATTCTTTCCCACTTCCTCCAAGTTTACTTCCTTCTTTATTACATCAGTACCTTCTTGTAGGGCATCAGTAGAGACTGTAATAACCTCTTCCTGTTGAGCGTTGATTTCAGCTCTGTCATCAGTCTCAGGTGTGACGGGCTTATCAGACATGGATTCTGTTGGAAGTTTTGATTCTTGGACTTGTGTATCTTCTATAGGTTTTTCCTCTTCCTCTTTGTTTTCGTGGACTGGTACATCTTCTAAAGGTTTCTCCTCTGGAACTGCTATGCCAGCTGCTGGTACATCTGTTCCAATTTTCTCCTCTACAGTTGAAATGGATGTTGTGATTTCTACCTCCACCTTTTCAGAAGCTGATGGTTTTGTTGCTTCTTCTGCCACGTTGGTACAGCTCTTTAGCTCCACAAGAGGCTCTTCAGGTGACTGTCCAATGTTCAGTTCACCCAGGTTCTCAACTACATTTTGAATGACCTCCTGTACAATGACAGTGCTCTGTTCCTGGATTGTTTCTTCTTCCTTGACATCCACTGCATGTGAAACTTTGATCTCTTCCTCAACCTTTCCGCACACCTCCTCAACAACAGGACTAATGTTTGACAATGCACATTCAACATGTCCCTCAACTACAATATTTGTTGAGACAATCTCTTTAGCAGAATCCTGGATTTCAACGTCACCTGTTGTGACAAGGACTGTAACTTCGTTTATAATGGTCTCATTCTTCACCTCTACTTCTATTTTAGATTCTGAGGTTGGGCTAACAAATATGATCTCTTCTGTTACTTCTGATTCCTTTGTTGGGGCTGTAACAGGAGTGGTATCCTCCGTAGACTCAGTTGGTTCGGACACAGATTCATGAACATCCTTTACCTCTACCACTTTCTCTCTTTCAGACACGGCTGTTTCAGTGACTTCTGCAGTCTGAGCACAGACGGATTCTTCTAAAGTTGGCTCAATAGGGCCCTCAGCCTCCACTTTTGGAGATTGTACTGACACTAATGGTTCTTCAAGAATCTCTGCCTCCTGTTGAACGGCACTAACCACCGCCACCTTCACTGCTGTTGCTTGCTGGAACTCATCTACAGTCTCAGTCTTTGATGTCTCTTTCACTGCCTCTACCTCCACTGTCTTCTCTATAGCATTTTCCACAGAGACATGAGGTTCTTCTTTGTATTCTGTCTGAATTTCATTTACCAGTGCTTTAAAAACACTGTCCTGTGTCACTCCAGCTTCCTCGGGTTTTAACTGCTCTTCGACAGTTATTTCCATGGAGAGTGCTTTGCTGACAGCCGTTACAGATTCCACAGAAGCCTTCAAAGGGCTCTCCTGTTCCACACCTTTGATTTCACTCGTGTCAAGGCCAGTGCAAATGGCCGTGGCTTCACTTTTCTCATGGGCAACCAAATCCACTTTTTCATCCTTGATGGTTGACTCAACCTGAGGTGTACTACTAGAAGCGGGAATAGTTGTTTTCTGTTCCTCAGTTACTGTGACAGCCGTGGCACTTGCACAGATCGTTTCCACAGCTTCCTGTAGAACAGTTTCGTCTTCTGGAACCGGTGTGGTGTCACCAGATGTAACAGGTGATGCTGTGATGCGTGACATAGCAGAGACCATTTCAGTTTCTTCTACTGGCTCAAGGGCAGTAACAGCTTCAGACGTGAAATCTACAATATCTTCTGCAATGGTATTGTCAGTTGACTTAGGGGTGGCAGCTGTGTCCCCTTCTTCAGGTATATCACTTAACTGCTTTCCCCGTGCCTCATCTTCAATATCCTCCACAGTAGCTGAGATCCAAGATGGCGATCTATCTTCAGCTGAAACTTTTGGAGTAACTGGTGTAACATCTGTCGTTGTCTCATCTGTCGTTACTTCTTTAGCCACTTCCTTTTCTGGTTGGTCATTCTCATATTCTGACAGAGGCACCACAGCTGGGGTGTCAGAGTCTTCCTCTGCGGATCCAACATCAGAAGACACCTGCCCTTGTTTGGCAGACTTCTTCTTTCTACGTGGAATTAGTTTTTTGAGGGAAAAGGAAGATTCCTCTTTGGGGATTTCACTGTCAGACGTTGTCTGCTCTGGGGCAGAGGCGTCATCAGATTTGTCCTCTGCTTTGGGTTTCTTTCGGTGAGTCACCAGCCTTTTGAAGGACTCCCATGTTGAGACAAGCTCTCCCTCTGGCTCTGGAGACGAGGCCACATTTTCATGTTCTGCCTCTTGGGAACTTGTGAGAGGTGACTCTGCAGTCTTAGCGTGGTCTTCTCCAGACTGCTGCACTTCTTCATCAATCTTTGTTTCTTCATCATCAGAATCAGAGGTCTTCCTTGCCCTCTTTTTGGCTGAACCCACACAAATAAAGGTCTCCCAAGAAACAGAGGTGTCCATCTTTCTCTTTGGCTCTTCTGTGCTTTGTTCAGCTTTCTCAGCTTTTGTCTCAGTCTTGGATTCAGATTCAATCTGTGATTCCTCCTTCGGTTCCTCAGTTACTTCATCACTTGGTTTTGTCTCCTCAGTTTTGTCATCAAGTACAGCACTCTCTGTTGAGGACAGGGTGGCAGATTTGGGCTTGTCACCTGGTGTCTCATCTTCACTCTCCGACGATCTTTTGACATGTTTCTTTGGAGTGACCAATTTTTTGAAAGATGCCCAAGGAAGGATACCCTCTTTCTTTTTCTCATTGTCTGAAGTAACTGCCTCACCTGCCTCAACGGCTTCAGCAGCCTCCGCTTGACTGGCTTCTTCTACAGCGTGCTCAGCTGATTCTTCTGGAGATGAGGGCCCACTGTCAGTTTTTTGAGCCTCAGCTGACTCGGTGGATGACTGGATTTGCTCAACCGTCTGTTCACCAGTCTCTGCGACTTTTGACTCCGCTTCTTTTTTGACTTTTTGTTTCTTGGACAACTTTTTCAGCCCTGCTCCCGTGAACAGCTTCTTCAGTGGACTCCCCTGAGCTTTCACTTTGTCCTGGGGCAAAGGAACCTCTGCTTCAGTGGTTGTAGGAGATTTATCAGAACTTTGTTGCCCCTCTGTAGAGTCACTTGATTTGTCACCAGCGTGTTTAGCATCATCTGTGGATTTGGCTTCCTCGCTACTTCCATCAACAAGGGTGCTCGCATCCTCACAAGTTTGCACAAGAGATTCAGCCACCGGTGTTGCATCAATCTCACTTGCTGTTGTGGCCTGCACCTTTGGCTCCTCCTCTTTTGCTTCCTCAGTGGTAGATGAAGCTTCTTCTGGGCTTGCTTCAGGCTTAATCTCCTCTGGACCTGCGGCTTCATCTACCTGTTTATCAGCTGCCGCTTCTTCTCCATCCTCCTTTACTTGTTCGTTTCCTGCTGCCACGTCCTCTGCTTTCTCATCCGTCTCCTTTATATCTTCTTCGACAGACTTCTCCTTCACGGTTTCTTCCTCTTTGGGTTTCTTGAAGCTTGTCTTTTTCCGCAGGTTGGAGAAAATTCCCTGCGTAAAGAACCTTTTGAAAGAGGACTGTACCTCTTGAGATGCTGGGCTGGTGGGAGATTCGGCTTGCTCCTCTGATTCTTTCTCTGGAGCTTTTGCGACTTCTTCAGCGGGCTGCTCTGTGGGGGTCTGTTCTGGCGCTGCAGCACCATCTGTCAGGGTCTCTGCCTGAGCATCAGTTTCAGGGAGATCTGCAGGTGCTTCTGCAATAGCAGTGTCTTCAGCAGTGGCCTCTTTTTCTGTCTCTTGCACATCTGATATATTTTCTTCTTCAGGCTTTGCTTCCACTGTTTCCTCTTTGCTTTCCACAGCAGTGGCCTCTGAAGCACCATCCTCGGTTTCCTTCACTGTCAGCAGCTGCACTGGTTCCGTCTTTTCATTTTTGTCCTTCTTCAGAGTGAACTTGAAGCCAACAAATCGGAAAATCTTCTTGAAACCCACCTCATTGGCCTCGTTTGGTTTTTCCTGCACCGTCTCTTCCTCTATGGCTGTAATTGTATCTGCTTTAACACATTCACTCTCCTCCTGCTCTCCATTGACCTGAGGGGAGACTTCGTCTTGCAGCTCCTCGATTGTCTCAGGGCTGTCTTCTTTCTCGGGTGTGGCATCAGTCTGGCCAACTGCAAATGGAATGGAAATGGAAATCATATTTAGTGATAAGGTTATTATGTCAGATCAGTGAACAACTTAAAATATCCAGACCTATCGAATTTTTGAATAAATAAATAAAAAACAATTAACCCAAAATGTCAATGCATTCAAAATCAAAAGAAAGTAAAATACACGATCCACTGATATTAATTAACAATGAAGGTTTGAACCATCTGTAGGAAATCAGTGCAGCAGAGCTGCATAAATCTCTAAAACACTTTCACCCCTTTTACAGATTTAATCACGCAAATAATGGCAATCTGATTGGCTTTACGTATGCTGATCACAGTGCCAAGAACACAGACTGTGGAATGATGGCACAATTCAACAAGGCCTTAGGGGAATTTTCTGTTGTAAGTTTCACAAATACATAACCACTGCCAAAAATCTGGACAATTGTAGTGACCTAATGTGGCAGAAATCAGAAAACACACAAAAGAAAATGTTACGATTCTTTTGTAATCATGGCTTTTATCACATCAGTGCAGTCACTGATAGAGTGAGATATGTCAACATGGTAACAGGTGAGAAATGCAGTAACACACACACACACACACACACACACACACACACACACACACACACTCTTGTATCTATGTTTTGTCAGGAGTGGAGCAGATATAGGGTGGTGTGTAATGTAGAGGGAGGGGCGGGAGGTCAGTTGACAGGCTGTGCAGACCTTCAGGAGGCCTAGCTTCCCTTTGTCAACCCTTATATTTGGGGAATGTTCACATCTGGCTCTGTTTGCTCTTGCTCTGAGGTCCAAAACCCACCCAATAACTCTAAAAAACCAATTTTAACACAAGGATATCACATTACTAGATTCATTACTAACCAACATACACTCACATATATTTTTCAAACACACACACACAGTAATTTTCTACAGAAAATGTTCCAATTCTTGTTGCGATATTAGAAGGACATCACACATCCATCTTGCATTACCAGAATATAACGATTGTTCTCTGTAATTTCTCAAAGATAAGAAGAAATCTGAAATAACTCCAATACACATCATGCCACACAACAGAGTGTACTAGGCATTTCTATTGATTTCATGCTTAAAACAAGGTGGATTTTGGGCAGTTCCAGCAAACCCATAGCTTCACAACTGAATAAATTAACAAAAGTGAACAACAGTGAACCTTAGCCACCAGGAAACACACAACTAAGGCTCCCACTTCAAGTGATGTGAGAGATGTCATTCCACCACCCCCTTTATTCAGGAACCCATCCCCCCAGAGAAAAAACCCAAAGCCTTAACTTCAGCTAGGAAAGACTGCATTGTTTTGCCCCCAGTTCACACAATGGCTCCCTGGCTTCTCCCAGCTAGGCTAAAATGTATAGGGGCCCCCATACCATTGTCCATCCCAAAACTTAAATAACCATGACAAGAGCCCTGGATACGTCACTAAGAGAAAGCACAATATGGGAGGTTGACAATAAGATTGATACGATTTTCACAATTCTACCATACTGATATTTGAAAAGACCATGAAGTGGTGTGAGGGAAATTACAATATATATAAGGAGCAACACCTTTTTTTACATTTAAATGTGTGTGAGAGAGACAGAGATGGGTGGGATTAAGACTCTCACATAGTTGTTGTTGTCAGAGCAGTTGTTACACTGTCATGCCATCTATGTCATTGTTAGTCAAACAGTTGCGGTAGAGGGGGGGGCTTCAAAGCTTTAAAGATAAGTGGAAAAACATTAAACATTATGCAAACTGACGACTCTTTAGTGGTTGTGGTAAAAAGAAAGCCATTTGGAGTGTTCGCTAAGCATCCAAACGACCACAAAGCTCTGACATGCATAGATCTGTAAATGAATACCTTTCCTTTTCTTGTGACCAACAGGAAGACTGTCATATACCACTACAGTGGTTAAATTGGGGGGAAATCTTGTGAGTTAGGTAACGACAGGTCAGTTTACATCCATCAAGGCAAACCCACACACACATATGTTCACACTAACAATTCAATTGCTCTGATGTCCTTCACAACTGGAGATAAGGAAGCTATATGTATGTATGAGAGAGAAACACAATATGTGTCAAGAGACTTCTCCAGCCACTAGCCAGCTCACATCTGTGGCTGTCTCTAAAGTGTGGCTAAGTAATCTGATCCCATCACTGTTTATGGCAGCCTGTATAGAATGGAGGATGCAGGCTTGGGGAGGGGGGGTATGTTCTTATCTGAACTCTAGGTGGTATGGATTGTGGGTGGGGCGGGGGGCATTATGGCATGCACAACCACCCACCCCACCCCCCACCACTACCACCACCACAATTCCTTTGTCATGTTTGGCAAACACATGCATGTAACCGTGGTCTATTAATTAGAGAAGTCAGTGTTTGAATAAGAATCAGCTCAAGGTCTGGTGGCACTTTGCAAACAGTACAGTTTATCTGTATCCTACCCAACCAACATTTAACCTCCCCCACCCAAACTCAACGACTGTACCCCATCCCATGAAGCATCTAAATGACTACACCCCATCTTACCAAAATTCTGAACCACATCCTCTAAGAGTAAGACGTGTGGCACCAGATACAAACTAGCCATCAAGTGATGGATGAGATAAATCAAGAAGCATTCGACAATGCTACCAAAAAAATCAACCAACAAACTTAATTAACCAATAAACCAACATCTGTTTTGTATTGGAAATTTTAATTAAAAACATACCAAGAAGACATAAACAGTTACTATTTGTGACTTGTCAGCAACTGTTTGAAATTTCTTTGAATGATTTAAAGTTATGATTGCACTTTTACAACCACAGCAACCTATTCACACGGTTTTCAGTCATTTACAACAGGTAATCAATTCCATGTCCTCACACCACCCACTGGCACTTTGCAGTGGACCCTGGCTAAGATGTGAGAGCTCAAAAACTAATTAAAATTCCAAGCGACAGAGACGTGCAAGACCCACTAGCTCTTCTGAAGTGCAAGCAAATAAGAGTGTGTATTTACAACAGACAGTTGTTGAAGACATGTGTGATCGTGCTACATACACTCAGAGTAATAAGGTTAGAAACATTGCTACAAATGGATTTTGTTGTCTTATCTGGAGCTTGATTTTTTATTTCTTATGAAAAGACTTTGTCCCACTGGGGAGTCAGAAAAGGGACTTTCTAATCAGAAAGTCATGTTCGGGTTTGTTATTTCACTAAATATTTGAACCACCTTGAAATGCCAGTGTTCATAAATTCTAAAATGACAGCATAGCATGAATTAAATACACTTTTAAAACACTCACAGAGCATAAAAATGACATGGATCGATTTACTATAATAGGAAAAATGTGGCAGTTAAAACATTGAAGTAAACCAGCTATGGCAAAGGAGAACAGCTGTGAAGTGTTATAAAGCCTCTTCAAATGATATATGGGTTTACAGTTATGGACTACCACACCCTCAAAATAACAATGCCATCAGATGGCCATCATCATTCAGACACTACAATGGTGTTCACTCAGCCTGAGTTCATTAGATTAGTCCGCAAGGCCATAAGTGGTGTACATAAAACATACTACTCATTATGAACCAGGCTCACTTTCAAAACTAGGAAGCAGCACCGAACGATCATCTGGTTCATATTACTTATTAAGTTTTATGGAGCTTTTCATGTTGCAAACCACAAACATCAACCTGGGGCAACATGTGAACAACAGAAGTGAGATTGCAGCCGAGTAATTATAAAGTGAAGAGATGCACCTTACCTGTTAAAGTTATTGTCCCAAACATTTGGAAATGTCGATCCTAGAACATAAATTAGTAAAAAGAACCAGAATCTTGAATAACTAGATCTGACAAAGACGCCGGTGAGAATTTCCTGTTGTAAAAGTTGCTGTCTCTCTCTCTATCTCCCCAGCAGTAATAACAGTGGGCTGGATTTTGAGGTTACACTCCTCTTTCTCTGCCTCTCTGTGTTCTGTAAACTCTCTTCAAGGGCAAGCGTCTCCTGCTCGGAGTCTCTGGGTTACAATGAGCAGGGGAGGTGGGCGACACACATTTCAACAGACGCTGACACACAGGCCTTGTGTGGGCCCAGCCCATCCCACAACACCCCCCCACCACACACACACACACACACACACACTCCAGCAGCCCCCTCCCAGCTTCTCCTCAGCTGTCTGTGCCCCTCTCGTCTTCTGAATGGGGCTTCCTTTTCCCCGACCCCTCCCACCCTGCTACACTACTGGACTTGCACACACACACACACACACACACACACACACACACACACACACACACACACACACACACACACTTTTCTCTCCTCGACTCTTCTGTTTTCCTCGGTCAGAATTTGCAAGATCACATAAGGCCTGCATAAAGAGATTAGGTTTGAATAAAATGTTTGTCGTAGTTTCTACACCTTCCTGCTCCATATTTCTTCCAGTTCCTTCCACATCTCCGTCTCTCTCCTTGGGACGAGAACATCTCTTCCCCCACTCTTTCATGGGTAGGAATGCATCCATGACTCTCATTCAAGAAATTTACTGTAGCTCCACAAATCGTAACAACGTGTAGCATTTCAGAGATATTCACTCATTACCTCAAACTTTGCATAGCTAGTAACATAGCACATGGAATACATAAAACTTCAGCAGATGTCTTATCTGCTTACATGACTTAGGAAGCAAACTTAGGAAGCACACTTAGGAGGCATACTTCGCTGTGAAGAATGTCTGAGGGTCTCAGAGCCTTAATCAGCCATCTCACACCTTGGCATTGTGCTGCTGGAATGTGCAAATTCCAGGTGATATCTCTCTTTCCTAAAGGGTGATAAAAGCTCTAAATGCTAAAGGGAGATAAGGAGGTCTGGGTCATCCAGACGTTCTCCAGACCGTTGGCTTGGCTCTGAATGGGAAGCGTTTACATTTACACAAAGACTGGAGTGTGTGTGTGTGTGTGTGTGTGTGTGTGTGTGTGTGGGGGGGGGGGGGGTCAAAGACGTGTGATATTGTAACATAAAGCTACAAAACAAAACACGAAACCTGTTTTAGGCAAACACAAATTATAAAAAAAAATAAGTATTAAATATGAAAGTATGAAATAAGTATTAATATAAATTATAAGCGTGAAATCTCATCAGACAATGAGAGCTCCTTGGAATATAAAGGCATGATAAAAATCAGATATGATTGAGATATAAGGGATGTGACACAGTGGAAAAGCATTTTAATTCCCAGTGACTTGAGCAGAGAGGAATTCAATGCATAGAATGCCTCACACGCCAGTGATTCCAGTACACATAACTGAGTCAGAAGGGTCAACTGTAATGTGAATCCCTCAAAGGCGAAAGATGGTTCCTGACTCCTCTTCCTGTATGAATCGTTTTACAGTCTGACACATCCATCCACTTCCACGAGAACCCTCCTAGCGTCTGCTAACGGGGCGGGCGGTCACGTGGCGAGCGCGTCACGAGCGCTGCGGAGAGCGGATCGAGCCAGCCAAAACGCGGCTTGGCGTAACCAACAGTGACGCCCACACTATCTCCAGCATCGGAGTAACATGACAGGATCCAGGAATGTAAGCTGTGAGGTGTGGGCCTCTCTGGGTGAGACCAGGGGGAGTTGGGCTCCACGCTGGGTCTGAGGCTGGAATGGGACCGTGTGACATCATTACAACCCTACACGCATACACTCCCACACACACCCTAGTGTGTGCATGCATTCCTCGAGCTGGAGAGATGTTGAAATAATGGGAGGAAAAGGAAATGGCTCTCGGTACAAATCTACCCAGGATCGGAGGACTCTCTCCTCTCCGTCTCACGCTTTCTCTCCGTCCTGCTCTCTCCCTTCATCACGGCCTTTCCTGCGCCAGACGGCCTTTTTAAGCGTCCCTGCAGCGTTTTCAACGTATTTCACTCCCGAACAATATCACGTCTTCTCGATTCAAGTCCCGTTCCAAGTTCTCAACCTCCGCCCCTCTTTCTGCTAGCTTCTCTGTGGATGGGCGGAAGCCGAAGAATTCTACACAGGAAATGCACCTCATTCTTCTACGTCATTGCTTCTCCTGCCATCACCAGCTTCCTGTGCCTGCCCTGAGATCATTCGCCACTCACTTAGCTCCTCACGTTCCCGTTATGGGCTTTCCGCAGCTGATGTTGTCGATACACGCCATGTGTCACAAGCGCTCGTGACCGCAATGACGAGAGGTACGACTCCCGTTAGAAGACGTACACCGTGTTGCCGATGACCACATCTTAATTCATCCTCTCACAAACGCCCCCCCCCCCCCATTCAGCGTTTAACACTTTAACACTTTTCTCGTCTAACACGGTCTTCAGCGGTTTGTGCCTAACCCCTCACAGGGAGGCACCTGAAAGTGCACGATGCAGCTACATCTTCTCTCTTACCATTCCTAGTGCTTCACCCGTGATGTGTTTCCGAGTGTCACAATGCGACAGACCTTTATTGCAGTGTGTTTGGGTGGAGATTGAGATTCGGGCCAAGAAGAGTGACAAACAATTTTGGACAAAGGATTTCTTAACAACCAGCCATTTGTAAAATCCCAGGTGGAAGAGGAGACAATGTTGAGTGTGTGCAGTCATTTGGAGGGAGCCTTAACTGGTGAAGGCAAATCTTTAAATCTCTGCTCAGATCTTTCACCTCTCACCCCAGACTTCCCAAGAACGAATCCCCCCAATCCCATTAGAGGTGATAGCACGTTCTCCACTAACGGCATTGCGACCTCCCTCACTGACCACCCAGCAAGCGTGTGCCATAGTGGTTTGCCTGGAAAGACTGGAGGAGTGACACGACTCTTAACGGACCTCTATGACCTGAACAAACCTGAATTCAGGTGCTCAGAAATGCAGACATGCTTTTGTGACCTCATGCTCACTACAGAGTATTGACGAGGGGGGGGGGGGGGGGCAGACGGACAAGATGAGCCTGATTACCGCCCCCCCCCCCCCCATTCCCTTCATATCTGCTTCCCACCTGCACATTCTCTACGTTAGCTTATAGAGCTCAATCAAATTAAATGAAAATGAACTATACAGCCACAGTGTTGTGAAGGATTCTCAGTATTTATATTCTTTCTCTCTCAAGCCCTCCCTGCCCACACCCCAGTCCTGTTGGCCATGTCTGTTTTCACCCTCTGTAGTGCTGATGTATGAGCAGACACTCTGGCTGCCCGCTGGGAGACTGTGGCGTGATGAGCTTGTCCGGGGCTGGGTGGGGTGTGGGGGTGGGGTATGGTGTGTGTGTGTGTGTGTGTGTGTGTGTGTGTGTGTGGGCGCGTGTGAGGATGCTGCATTTTCGCCCGGCCCCGGTAGGAGCAGCATTGAGCAGATTAGAAATGTTTCAGTTTGAGAAGGATGTGGTGTGATGTATATGTGTGTGTGTACATGTATGTGAGTGTGTGCGTGTGTGCGTGCGTGTGTGTGTGTGTGTGCGTGCCCGTGTGTGTGTGCGTGCCCGTGTGTGTGTGCGTGCGTGCGTGTGTGTGTGTGTGTGTGTGAGAGATCTAGAAGGGAACTGATATTTGGTTCATGTTTGGAGAATACCCTCACTCTAGAAGAAGAGGACCAGGCCTGTTCAGTAGTGCTCAGTAGTGTTCAGTAGTGCTCAGTAGTGCTCAGTAGTGCAGTAGTGCTCCAAACCTTTATGCTATTGTAAACAGTTCAGTTCCTCATAGGTCTGTTCACACCTCCCAGCTCCAGCATGATGTCATGCTATTTTTATGTTTTATAATATTTTTACTTTGTTATTTTAAATAAATATTAAGTTTAAAAAATGTTTTCTTGACATGGATAGACAGTAACACTCTCGCCAGTGAGGTGAACTTTACAGTTGGAGACCTGACAGTAAAGGTTCTGGCAGAATGAGCAGAACTGACCCACAGAGGCCTGGGAAGCGGCTAGACCAAGACTGCTCTCCAAGAGGCTGATGAAATACTTTGGCAAGGGTGCACACTGCACTAGAGCGCTGGGTGCATCAACACCCACACAACATGATCACTCACATGTGTGCAAACATACATATGTGCATGTGCATATTCACACACTCACACACAAACACACACACACGCACGCACACACACACACACACACACACACACACGCACACACACACACACACACACACACACACACACACACACACACACACACACACACACGCACATGTATGATTGAATAAAAAACTAAATCAATCAGTAGTGATACTCCAGCAGCAGAGACATCTTAATGCACAATTAAATATATGCACACACAGACTTACACACACACACACACACACACGTACATACATACAACCTTTTGGGAGAAACTGGTCTCTGGCTCTTCTCTGGTTGGGTGTTTTGTGATTAATGAACTAAAGTATGAAGCTATAGTGTATTACTCTAAACTTAAAACACTAATTAATGTCTCTGATTAGTGATCACTAATGTTTGCTTTTTCCACACCCCTCCCACTGTGAGTGCCCCCCCCCCCCCCCCACTCACTTTGTCAGTGGGGACATTGCACAATACAGTACAGATTTTGGCAGAGCCTCCAGAAAATGAAATCTGTATAATATTTAACAAACAGCCTCTCCCAGGCCAGAGGTTGCGTATGCTTGTGTGTGTGTGTGTGTGTGTGTGTAAGAAGGAGAGATTCTGGATCAGATAAACCATGCTGACCCAGTTGCTTTATACTTCAGGGAGTCGACTGCCAGACAAAGGAAAGACACCCACACCCTCAAATACAGATACACTCCTACACACACACACACACACACACACACACACACACACACACACACACACACACACACACACACACACACACACACACACAAAACAGAAAAAAAGACACATGAACTTAAAAGTGCATTGCAATAGAGCTGGTAAGTGATGTAAGAGGACATGTCAATGAGACGAGTGTCCGGGCTGTGTCTGTATTCGCCCTGAATGTCTGCCCTGGGTAAGCATGAAGCATGTCTCTCTGTCCCTCTGGACATACCACAGAAATCTCCTAATGGCTATGTGGAAAGAGAGCCAGGCGGGAATATGCATGCTTGGAGGTTGGTTTATTTTCATGCACTGGTGTAGTCTGGAGGGGGAGGGAGTGTTTGGGTGCTTGTGAGTGCGTGTTTGTGTTTATATGTCCGTCCTGCGTGTGCAATCGTGCATACGTGCACATTTGCGTGTACGTGAGGGGCCCCAGTGCGAGCGGTCCCCCTGGGACCTCGGGAGAGGAAGACTACAGCAAGCTTCCTCATCTTCTCGTTTCCTTCCTCCATGTTGTCTTCTGTTCTGCTGTGAAAGGTCTTGGCCGGGATTCCGTCCAGTCCTTCATTTACATTCCTGTATTTCGTATCTCACACACGTCAGACCGCGTCAAATCTCAAACCTTGTGAATTTTCAAACCTTGATTTTTAAAAACCTCTAATTAAGTCTGATTTTATACATATTGCTTCTGAAAAAAGAAGAAAGACATTACATGTTTTATTAGTATACTCAGGAATGTGTGCATGTTTGTGTGTGTGTGTGTGTGTGTGTGTGTGTGTGTGTGTGTGTGTGTACTGTATGAGGGTGGTGCTACTCTCAGATCCTTCAGCTGTATCAGTGGCATTCCGTCTTCTACTTCTTCAGAGGACGGTGTCTCTGCCTTTATCTGGCGTCCAGCTGTAACCCACCCCCAAGATCTCCACCACATCAGCTCTCCACCCCCAACACCCCCTCCTCCCTGTCCAGCCCCGCCAACACCCGCCCCGTCTCCCAGACTCCCCCAGCAGGGCTGCCTCCACGGCGGGTTCTTCTCCCAGCCGTGAGCTCTGGGGTTTTTTGAAATGCCAACACAATAAGAGCATACCAGACATACTACACATCTGGCCTGGACAGCGCTGGCATCGCTCCCTAACTGCTTCCCACTATAATCTCCTAACGTAAACACTCTGACCTTGCAGGGTTCTGTAAAAGCAAACAGATGTTGGTGGAGTTCAGAAAAAAATATCGATGGGACAGGCAAATTGAGACAAGCAGCATGGTTCACAGGGAGCACGTGTGTGGGTGTGTGTGTGTGTGTGTGTGTGTGTGTGTGTGTGTGTAGGTGTGTGTGGTTGCGTGCATAGTTGTCTTGTGTCTTCTTCAAAGTCCAAATGTGGATGATGCATTTTTAAGGGATAAATAAAATTCCTTTGTCCCAAACACGTCAGTCTAACATTTATTACACAGATACCTCCTGGCATCATGATACTGTATCACCACTGAACTTACATTTCGCATTCTTGCTCTTAATGGATAAAATCTTAACCTCTCATTCATCTGCCTGGGGCCTGACACAGTGTTGTGTGCGGGACTGTGTTGTGTGCGGGACTGTGTTGTGTGCGGGACACAACATAAGGCTACTGCCCAGAGCCAGAGGACAGGTTATTAAAAACTCCACACTCCTCCACAGACACGGGGCCTATCTCTGCATTTCAAGTCATCTCGGGTGTCTCAGCGCACGGTGAGGTGAGCTTATTAAAAACGTGCGCAGGGCTCCCCGGGGCTCGCTCGGGTCATGCCTCGCTAAATATTTTCAAAGTGAAACATCTCGGCGAAATATTTTCGAAGGGGAAACATCTCGGTGGTCTCTCGGAGCTTAAAGGCAAAGGAAGGGTAAATAAACAACGCACGGGGCGGACGGAGCCGCGGAGGTTTTGGTACCAGGTCTGCAACCTGACGGAGGTCGAACGCAGAGAAGGGGAGCGAGAACCTTCAAAAGGTGGGGTAGCCGCACACAGACACAGACGCTCGCCCCGTAAAAAAATAGCTAGATAGTTAGATTGACAGAAGATAGACGATAAATAAAACAAATGCTTGCAAGTGCAAACCACTACTATGAAACAATGGCTGTGAACCAATCGTGTAACGTGCCCGTTATGCATGTGCCCCCTGATGTCTCGCGCGTGGATACGTGTACGTAGTGGGTTTCCATCTTGCTGAAAATGTTTCTCGGTTTCTGGAATTTTCTCTCTTGCACACTAATCACAATCACACACATTTCGGCACCCAGAGTAAAATCACTGTGGCTGTTTTCTGGGTTTCGTGTGGGATCATGTGCTAAAGGGTGAGAGGAGATCTAGATAAAGAGGTCAAGATAAGCTTTTATTAACCTTAACACCTTTACACACACACATATCCCACACACTCAGGCCAAACAGGTTCCATCCGCTCACTGGCACCACACAAAAAGATGTGCACACACTCTTAGGCACACACATTGGCACACACACATACACTCAAACAGTCATACATATTCATTTAAAGATATTAATGCAATTATACACATGCCCAAACTCACACACACACACACACACACACACACACACACACACACACACACACACACACACACACACACACAAACTTACCCTCGGCCAGTGTACTATCTTCGGAGAGTCCATTAAAGTCTGTCTCTTCATCCATCTTCCCATTGAGGCTGGAGACAGAGATCTGTCCATTTTTCTGCAGCTGCTGGAAGGTAAAGAGTATATCACTTACAAACGGATGAACACGTTTACCCCGCCTTTCCACTTACCGCTCACATTCACACAACTGTCTGCGTAACGCTTCGCTAACGCGTGCCACCTGATTCACAGCACAGCTCTGTTTTCAAACATGACATTTTTACACATAATACATGACCTAAACAACTCTGTGATAGGCAGGGATTACACCGTGTGACACTCCAGACGAGTGACTCCGCCCCCTCTGCCTCTCCGGGATACGGACACCTCGTTACCTGAACAATCGCGGCCACTTCACTGCCTTGTGCAACTTGTCATGGAGCAGGCCGAGCCTTATTGTGATGGAGACCCTCTTTTTTGTGTTATTGTTTAGCACCGTGTCAATTAAACCTCTCTGTAGCGACAACCTGTTTGTCTTTGAAATCCTGTGTGTCTCAGATAATGTTTTTCCCTCTTCAGCAGATTACATGCCATCGTAGCACATTCTAAATGCAGGTAGGGCCCTTACCTCAGCTGCCTGGAGGATCTATCTCGGGCTCTGGGTGTATATTTAAAGTTGCCATACTGCATGCATACACTCCACCTCAGCAATGCATGAACGAATGCATACGGATGTAGCAAAACATTATCCTAGTGTAAGCATCATTGTGGCATACCTGAGTCCTTAAAAATCTACAGCTCAAAATGAAGAGTTTTATTGTAAGTGTTTTCTCCATAAAAAAAACCCATCAATGGGAGCCAAACGGAGCACACACGGCTTAGCGAGGCCTGCTTCTCATTATCCGCTCGTCGCAAAGCCGGGTCGGGCTGCATGACTCGTCATAAAGCTGCATGACTTCAGAAAGCCATTCCTCATCCCCTCCGAATTCTGCTCACGCAAGTGTTCAATGCGAAGCGTTTATTCACTCCACTCTCTCTCTCACACCCCCCCCCCCCCACACACACACACACACGTCCCAGAGAACGGTTTAATCACGCTAAAATGAGAGGATCTCACTGTCCTCTTCTGTCCTCGGTCCCCAGGAAGCCCAGGGACAGGACAGAGCAGCTGCCGAGACTGGCTCAGGTTTCCTCTGCTAATGGCCCAGACGTATGCCCTGTCTCGCTGGCGTTACTACGGGATACTAGCTCAGGCTGTTTTTCTCCAAATGAGAAATCTGAGAGAGATAAAAAACAGATAAGCTTTGGCAACGTGTCAACCTACATTAAACTGAGTTGAAAATTCTGAGGGGGGAAAAAAAGAGATTGAGAGCTGATAGAATTTGATGGAGCGTATTTACAAGCACAGTGACAGGTATTTCTGTACTAACTCATGTTTACTACAAGGTTTGCCTTCCATAAAATAAAAATGTCTCTTACAATCTGCGGTTAAAAATTAAGCAAAAAAGAGAAGCGTATCCATATTGCCACCGTGTCAAACATAAAATGACACTTATACTCAAAGTTTTTCACATCAGAAATGGATGATTCCAAGCCTAAAAGGACTTCCAACTGTGCCTCTGTGTAGGTGGGACCATGTTAGGAGTGTGGGCCTATCTGAGAGGGATCAGAGAGTCCACACTCATCACATCCAGTTAGTAGGACACACCCTGCACACTTCTGTTTAATGAATTTCTTACTAATAGCCGGGCTGAAAGTGGAGAGATAATGGACTCTGCTACAGACCAC
>NC_135219.1:19256539-19259039 GCF_052324685.1 Brachyhypopomus gauderio | reverse complement strand
ATATCTGGTGTCAGCAGATACTTTAGACGCATTAAAGGTCAACCATAAATCTGATGAAACCACGAGGTTTTCATCATTTTTATGAAGGCTTCATGACCTCAAACTCACCCAATATTCCACATGAACACTCATGTTACACAAAGTAACACACATAGACAGACATACATAGAATGAGAAATAACACACATAGAATGAAAGATATACATACATTAATAGCACACATGGAGTGTTGAGAGATGCCTCTTTCACCTTTGTGAGAGCATGTCAGTCTGCTAGTAAATTGGTCCGCATTACAGAGCATAAATGGCAAGTCTCACCACCGTGAACTCATATTTCAGTCAGTCTTATTAGCTCAGTCCTACTTACGCTTGTCAATCTTTGTATTTTGTTTCTGCATAGGATATTTCAGACTAACACATAAGAGGATTTCAGTGAGAGGGAGAAATGTCACAACTGGACAGACTTTCCTGACCTACTCTAGTAGCTTACTCACGAACGCCAGACAACGCCTTCGATTGACGGCTCTTTCGCAGGGAGGGATTGCGGGACGGTGGGGTGGGGGGGGTTTTACTATAGGAGTAACCTGATGTCTGGGCAGATCCTGCCGACGCTGAAAGGCCAGACCCCCCGCTGGAAGACAGAAAGCACGGGTGGAGACAGAGAGGAGACAGAGGGAGGGAACGGACGAGGGGCGGGCCGTGGGAATTCAGCGCGGGAATTCATTAGGGAGGACAGAAGTGTTAGAGGGGGTGTACAGGAAGATCTGGGGAGTTTGAGGAGTTCCAGGCGGGGGTCTTTTTGCTGAAACTTCAGCAGTTCTAGAAGCCCACAAGGCTGTCTGAAACTGTGGACCAGTGTTGCGGTTCAGTGAGACTGCCCCCTACTGTACATGTGTGTTTATACAACTGAATGAGTTAGCAAGAAATGTAATAAGTGAGAATGGTTTGATATGCAAAATCAGTACCTCTTGAATAAAGAATCTAATAATAGAAATAACAATAGTATGCTTAATAAAAACTATGACTTAGTTTGACGAATAATTCCTGCTAACACTATTCATATAATGCGTTTGACTGGGTGGTGTGAGCAGTGCCCCCCAACCTACTTGAACTGAAACCTACACCACTGATTTAGGTATTCGCTAGAAACTCCCTGAGTATTCTTTACACTAGAGACTGAAAGATGACTTCCAGACAGCACAGCCATAAACAAGTAATAAAGCCCTAACTTGGTTTACAAACTCAGCCAGCATTTATCTTAATTACCTCAATCTATTTTAATTTCACTTTGGATTCTCAACACTACATTACTCTTCCAGCAGTGAGCTTGTGGAAGGGGCAAGTATTCGTAGACACACACACACACACACACACACACACACACACACACACACACACACACACACACACACACACACACAAGCATGGCACTCCAAGGAGATCACAGGACACGCATCATCTCCATCTACACAAACACACACGTCTCTGAACTATCTGGCTTGCTTTGCTGTTTCGGCTGACGGGGGCCCCTCACTCTGTGCCATGAAACTACTACGACTACAATGTGGAATTTGTTTTTGATGCACCACAAACATTTACAGCGCAGGGCAGCGCTAATTCTGGCCTAGCGGGACGCAAAAAGTGCCGTACTGCATCGGGCTCTGTAGCCAGGAACTCTAGATTACCCAAATATCATAGTCCATCGGCCTCTGGACATCTACCCTTTGGTGTTTTGAGAGCTGGCAGTAAAGGTAAACTGCCCTGAGTCTTGTGCCTGTTGCTTCTTCAACTCAGGGCGTTGATGTATCAGCACTTAGTGTCTTGTGGTGAGTTCTATGGCACTAACTATCAGAAAGGCTGCTGCTGGGCTCTACTGACAGGCTACTCTGATGTACTGTCAGTGGTGCCGGTTCTGCCAAGGGTTCGGTGTGGTGAGGCGTCCTTCATGCGGGCTCCAGTTGGGCCTCACATTAGCACGGTTGCATGGGGAAGCACGTCATGGTCACTAGAGTTAGAATTCCAGCCCTGGCTGCTGTACAAGAGACGTGCACAAAGCTGAGGTTAATGTTGGCTACAAGAGCCGTGGTCCCCGCCATTCACACTGTATCTACATAAAACACAACAACAGTGTTCTAGCTCCTCCGCCCGTTCCAGAATGCTTGCGCTCACCAGTTTCACATCTTCTGTCTCCAACCAACTCTGGAACTGTTCAGTTGCTCTCGCTTCCCACCTATCAGGGTCACCACCCTCATTCACAGACAGCAGTGTGTGTGTGTGTGTGTGTGTGTGTGTGTGTGTGTGTGTGTGTGTGTGTGTGTGTGTGTTTTTGGTGGGGTTTGGGACAATGTGTCCTAGTTTGGGCCAAGTGTCCCTCAGCCTCTCTGAATTGGACCTCACAACACACTGAGACTCAGGACACCCTGACCGAGCCTCTCAGTAATTACGGATTTAAAATGGAATTCTAAATGAGATAATGAAATTAATGAGATAGGGGTCAGAGA
>NC_135219.1:19226539-19254039 GCF_052324685.1 Brachyhypopomus gauderio | reverse complement strand
TTTACACAGAAGCTAGAGAAGCTGGTTTTTCCATCCAATATTGGCAGGGTTAGCTTCTGTGTAATTTCATGTGCTATGATAATGTGAAACCGTACCGGTTTGGTGCATAATATTTGACATCTCATCTTGTGTGTAATTTATTTTAATGTGTTGTGATATGGTGCAAAAGATAATAACTTTGACATACTTAACTTTGACATAGTTTAAAACATGCTTAGCTTTACGCAGTCTAACACAAATATGTATGCAAACTATTTTTATCGTCAAGTGTAAAATTTTTCTTCAGTGCTTCAGAGATGTGTGTGTGTGCGTGTGTGTGAATTCAAGCGCACACCACTTTTGTAAACACAACCCAGTATCATCAAATCAGCGCGCTAAGAGTTAACACCGTTGGCCGAGCCAAGAACACTACATTCCCGCAGCAATCCCCGCTATATCTCGCGGTAGCCCACTCCCCATTTTCCAGGAACGAAAGCAGATCTACTCGTGTTTGTTTTGCCACGGATTTAAATGGGAAGGGCTCATGGCTGGGATTCGGGGGCTGCTGAGTGGGGCGCCATTGCCAGAGGAAGTCCTGCGGTGTAGCCTGCGCTAACTGCCCTAACTGCCCCGACCAACTGGCGACGGCCACAACCTCCACTTCACATCGGCACAGTAATCAGTCACCGAGAGTGGGGACGCCACACAACCACGGTGCGACCTTAAACTGTGTTTAGGTACAGCTCAAAATGAACACTTCGCAGATTCTGTGGTCTCGATGCCATGTTATAAAGACCGTGGCTGTTGTGTCGAAATGAAAATCTTGGCTTTATAATTCCACAGCAAATGACACAGAAAAATCTCATGTCCCGTCAATGACATAACATGTTATTACGCCACTGTTTACACATAGGACTAGACTATGTGAAATGAGCCTAACTGTCTGTCTAGCCTAACAACTCCAAATTTGGGAAATATTTATTCATGAGAGGCCAAGAAGTCAGGGCCATGTAACAAACGTAGTGTGAAAAATGTCGATAACAGACGGTCAGAGATCATGACCAGTGACACAAGCAGGGACCGATTACTGCTACCAGTCAATATTAAAGGAAGATGGACTGCGAAGGCCATGATGAAACCAGCACCGTTACCACACAAGAAGCGATATATAGATATAGATAGCTAGATGTAGATATTGATCTATATAGATAAACAGTATATCTAGTATATAGATTCTCCTAATGTGAAGTATCTGTGAAAAAAAATGCTAAATTTAGTTACACTGCTTGCTATACGACCACCAGAGTGCATTATAATCAATACCAACTTGTATGTGTGTGTGTATCTCGGGTGTGTGTATAGCCTTCTGTATATCAAAGATAGGAACATTTAACATTTTTGACCTTGTGGGGAATGAAAAATGCTTTTTAAATATATATATTTAAATGAGTAATTTTGAAAAATTAAAGGAGCCAAATGGTTTGGTTTCTGAGGCTAGGTTAGGGTTAGGGTTAGGCTACTAATGAAAGAGCCTTGAGCTGATCTTCCTTCAGGACAGAGCAGCACAATAGACTTTAGTTCACAGTCACACCTGCTGAAGTCAGGAACAATTCAGTGCACTCCAAACCACAATATACAGCCTAATTACTGTAATTGTTCCTTTCAGTTCAGTACTCAATTAAAGATAATAAATGTGTGTTTCTGCTCCAAGATATATTTGAGGACAGAAACCCACAGGTGAAACCAAGCCATTTCACTGACTACATATTCTAGTAAATTCGAGCTGGAAGGACATAAATAAGCCATGTTCACAGTATTTTGTGCTTCACACTGCAGGTTCAGAACGGTTCCCATAAATCAACGTTGATTTAAATTACCTTAAAAATAAAACGTGAATTCTACAAGCCTGCTTGCAACTCTTGTCCTCTCTCACTGTCTCACCTTTGTTTTTTGCAGCCATTTTGTCTTTTATATAATTTGGGATGGAGAGTCGGACAAAAGAGAGCAAGCAGGAGAAAGAGGGGAGAGTGTGTTCCTTCTGTTTTTGACCTCATTCAAACAGGTCCATCCTTGTCCCGTGAGGGCTGGCTTAGGGCCAACGCATCCCACACTCCACTGTCAGGTGACCTGAGCGAGGTGTGTATGCATCATCTCATGTCTCTCTTTTCTTCGAACAAAGAATCAGTTAATAATTAAACTGTGGTCCAAGAAAATCCCCCAAAACTAGGAATTAGCTGTCAGTTTCATATAACAATGTGTTAATACCAAGTGCATGATAGATACATTGCTTTTTATAGATCATCTTGAATTCAAGGTATTTAATGAACCAGATCTTCATTACCCCCATACTGGCTAAAACTGTAATATCACACAGGAAATGGTAAACTAACAAGCAGTCGTACCTGTAGAAGTTATACAAGTTCATCTCAAACTGAACACATCTGAACAAACATTCTGTCTTTGCTAACTAAAGCAAAGCTTTAGTTTGCTTTAGCTTTTGAGAACAAGGTTAGAAAGCAATGCAGTCTGAAAACAGTGCACTGATGAATCCTGATTTTGCCGCAATGCACCGTGGGATATATCCTGAAACCCTGAGTTCCTTCAAGTGAGACTATTTTCTCAATTCTTAATAACATCTTGGGATACTCAAACCTTTTGGATTCTTGTTTTTCTCTGTCTATCCCCTCAGCTCTTCATGCTTTCTGTAGGTATAGTGGTGATCCTGCTGACAGAGACTTGCCCAACCGTTAGCTAAGTGGATTACTGAAAGTGCCTTCAATCCGCCATAAATGGCTTATAGTCTCATCAGGAGATGCATTTGACTCCAGTGTCAAAAACCAACATGGTTTGCACACATGGCTCAAGGCAAACACATGCTTTAATATGTATATGCCTTCGGGTTGGGGAACGGGCTCTGACTGTTGTTTTTTGCTTATGCACCAAATAGTAGTTCGGAGTACCCAGCCTACTTGGAGTGGAGTCCTTGGAAAGGACACTGGAAGGTGCACCTTCTGGGGACTCCATTGTTTTGCTGGGGGACTTCAGTGCTCATGATGGCGATGATAGTAGGACCTAGAAGGGCGTGATTAGGAGGAACGGCCTCTCCGATCTGATCCTGAGTGGTGTTCTGTTATTGGTCACAGTTAGATGAACGATTTTGTAATCGTATTGTCGGACTTGCAACTGTGTGTCTTGGGCACTCGGGTAAAGAGATGAGCTGAGCTGTCAACCGATCACCACCAAGTGGTGAGTTGGATCAGATGGCGGGCGAGGATGTCGGACAGACCTGGCAGACTCAAATATATTGTGAGGGTTTGCTGAGAACGTCTGGTAGAGGAACCTGTCAGAAAGATCTTTAACTCCCACATCAGGCAGAGCTTTGACCGCATCCCAAGGGAGGTTGGTGACATTGAGTCTGAATGGGCCTTGTTCCGTGCCTTCATTGTCAATGCGGCGGACTGGAGCTGTGGCCACAAGGTTGTCCGTGCCTGTTGTGGCAGCAATCCCCGAACCCGATGGTGGACACCTCGGGAAAGGGAGGCTGTCATGCTAAACAAAGAGTTCTATCGGGCCTGGTTGGCTTGTGGGACTCTGGAGTCAGCAAATGGGTACTGGAGAGCCAGGCTGATCTCGACTTTTACCGTCACAGATGCAAAAACATGGGTGTGGAAATAGTTTGGTGAGACAATGGAAAGTGACTTTCAATCAGCTCCAAGAAGATTCTGGCAAACCGCCAGGCAACTCAAGAGGGGAAAGCGGTTCCTGACCAACACTGTATACAGTGGGGCTGGGGATCTGCTGACTGGGGATGTCATTAGGTGGTGGAAGGAATACTTCAAGAATCTTCTCAATCCCAACATCACTGAGGAAGTGTAACTGGAGGACTCGAATGGGGGTTTCACATTCTCACACTTCTCAGCCTCCCCGGTAAGGTCTATGCAGGTGAACTGGAGAAGAGAGTTCGGTCGATAGTTGAATCTCAGTTACAAGAGGAACAATGTGGTTTCCGTTCTGGTCGTGGAACACACAACCAGCTTTTCACCCTTGCGAGGGTCCTAGAGGGTGCATGAGAGTTCGCTCAACCAGTTCACATGTTTTGTAGATTTGGAGAAGGCATGTCCCACGGGGATTCCTCTGGGGTGTGCTCTGGGAATATAGGATACGAGGCCCGCTGCTATGGGCTATCCAGTCCCTGTACAAATGGAGCAGGAGCTTGGTTCGCATGGCCAGCAGTAAGTCAGACTGGTTCCCAGTGGGAGTTAGACTCCGCCAAGGTGCCCTTTGTCACCGATTCTGTTCATAACTTTTATGGACAGAATTTATTGGCGTAGCCAAGTGGCGAAGGGGGTTCGGTTTGGTGGCCTCAGGATTCCACGTCTCCTTCTTGCAGATGATGTGGTCATGTTCACATCATCAGGCCTGGACCTACAAATCTCGCTGGATCAGTTTGTAGCCGAGTACGAGACGGCCAGGATGATAATCAGCACTTCTAAAACAGACCATGGTACTCAGTCGGACAAGGCTGGAGTGCCCTCTCTGAGTCGGGAGTGAGTCCATGCCTCAAGTAAAGGAGTTCCAGTATCTCGGGTTCTTGTTCACGAGTGAGGGAAGGATGGAACAAGAGATTGACAGGAGGTGCTGTGGCTGCAGTGTTGTGGACGCTGTACTGGACTGTTGTGGTGAAGAGACAGTTGAGCCAAAAGGCAAAGCTCTCGATTTACTGGTCAATCTACATTCTGACTCTTACCTATGGTCACAAGTTCTGGGTAGTGATCGAAATAATGAGATTGCGAATACAAGCGGCTGAAATGAGTTTTCTCCATATGGTGTCTGGTCTCTCCCTTGGAGACAAGGTACAGAGTACCTCCGGGAGTAAAACTGGGAAAGGCTCGGAGTCCCTGCTCCTCCACGTAGAGAGGAGCCAGTTGAGGTGGTTCAGGCATCTGGTCCGGATGCCACCTGGGCGCTCTAGGCATTTCCAACTGGGAGGAGACCTCGGGGAAGAACCAGGACACACCGGAGAGATTATATCGGCTGTCCCGAGAACACCTCGGCATCCCACCAGAAGAGCTAGAAGAGGTGGCTGGGGAGAGGGAAACCTGGGCCTCTTTGATTAGGCTACTGCCCCCATGGCCCAAAGCCGGATAAGGGGATGATAATGGATGGATGGATGGATGGATGGATGGATGGATGGACGGACATATTTTAAAATCACTCCATGCATATTTTAATTCAACACTTCAGTATCTAAACATCAGTGCATATAAAAAAAATACGCATTTAATGTTGGGATCAAAGCAAACCTTTTATAAGCCCCTCTTTTTAAAGGACAAGATTCATATTTAAATACAAACCAGACACAGAAGCATGAATGGTACTCTTCAGGGGTTTAATGGGAAATTTATCCCGAACAAGGGACGAATCACAAAGATTCTTTATTTCAAATCAAGAGATTCACTTTATTTCACCTTACTGAGTAAGCACGTCCATGTACCCTGTGAGAAAACACACACAGTACATGTCCAGCTCCAAACCTCAGTCCCACATATCGAATGCCGCTGAGTGTTCACCAGGCCTTCAGCCACCCCAGGGCAGGACGTGACCAGTCTGCCCAGCGTCTCTGCTGGCAGGTGCATGCATGCCAAGTCCCGGAAAACCGCTGATCCCCTGATGGCGGCCCGCCTCTCCAACGTGTCTTATCACAGTGTAATATCTTGCCCTGGCTGCCCAACCCCACATGGCAACTGACTCCAGATCAGATCGTCATCTCTAAAAACAGACGGCTATCAGCACAGACACTCAACAGATTCCCTGTGAAAAACACTGGAGCTCTTGTTTGATTTTTTTCTCTTCATTTTCACCTTGTTTTCTTTCACTTTAGCCAGTGTTTACTTACATCGGTAGACATTCAGGCAGAGTAAACAAAGCTGGAGTCACATACAGATTTGCAGGGTATTCACTAAGAGTATTCACTGTCTGCCAGTGTCTCAACTCGAAACAAACTGCTGTTTAGAACTTCTCGGCATTTATATTCGTGCTCTAATATGGTGAATACATTCTATGCTTCAAAACCATCTAGACTAGCCTATGTTCTTCAAATGGCCTTATAAGGAAGTTAATATGAGGAGGCAGATATTACTTTCAGAGGCTTCACATATTTCTCCACTCACTGAAAAACTTAAAGATAATCAGGCTCTTCTGGGACAGAAGCCGTGCCAAATCTTGCTAGCTCGGTCCAGGAAAGATGGAAAGATGCTTCCACTCTCGTTGTTAGCAGCACTGTCAGTTATGTGTGTACACCACTTCAACCACTCACTCCTGACAGACAGAGGGAATATTCACTCAATCACTACTCATTTCTCCTTCTCTTTCTTTCAACCAGCATGCCTCTCTACACTGCAGGAAAACTCTCTTCTAACTCCCTCTCTCTCTCCTTGTATACACACCACAAACCAATCTATCTGCTTTTTCTCCCCATCACTGTCACGTGTCTGTGTTCTGACGTAAAACACTCTCTGACTCTCTCTCTCCCTCTCTGCTCTTTACACCCTCTCTCCCTCTCTCTTCTTCCCTTTCTCTCTCTCTTTCTCTACCAACCTGACTCTCTCCTGAGAGCCTGAGTCACTCCCCCCCTCCCTCCCCCCATACACACACACACACACACACACACTCTCCCTCACTCTCCCTCTCACGTTTTGGACCACTGCACACACAATGCCCCTCAACCTCAGGACTTGTCCCGAAGACCATCCTCAATGGACCCTCTGTATTGCCCCCTTCCTCTCCTCCCTCTTTCTCTCCCTCCCATCTCCCATCCCATCCTTTGTGACCCTCGGACTGCGCACTCTTTCACACCACTCCTCTCTCGCTGCGCTTCAGCACAGCGCTTTGTGTAATTCCGAATAACTGAATAACGCATAATAACTGCTAACTAACTGTGTATGTGCACAGGTGTGCACATTTGTTTATGCGTGTACTAATCATGCATATACTCATGTTTTGATTTGCATGTATTGTGTGACTACACGAGTGTATGTGAGTACTGGCTCATCTGTGGATTTACTGGACTGGAGACAATAAATGGCGTAAAACCAAGCTAATGGAATGCCTCTTGACATGAATGGTTCTAATGGACATAATGGGAGATTAGTGAACATATTAATGCACTCAAAATACACAGAGACGAAGAGCAAGAACCTTAGACCCTGTTGTTTTCACAGAAATTGGGTGTCTAAACCAAACCTTCATTCTGTCTTATCTGATGTGAACTGAGTTTTGAGAGGAAGGGGAAAAAAATGTGCCCATCCAAGGTCTAACCGACATATTAGAGAGAGAGAGAGAGAGAGAGTGAGAGAGAGAGAAAGAGAGAGGGAGAGGAAGAGAGAAAGAAACATTGCTAAAATTCCTATGTCGCCAGAGAGGATGTTTATCAACCACATCTCCCGTAGTGTGCCTCACACAAACATGAACTCATATCACACACATAGATACACACAAGTTCATGCACACATTTCAGAGAGACTGGACTGTCTACCTTGTCAGACCACACCTGCTCGAGGGCAGCTATGAGGAATCACAGTGCCATCCAACATCTATGCAACCATGTGATATCCTGCCAAACTAAACTCACTCAGGAAGAATCATCTCTGAGAATAGGTGCCACCCCAACCAGCATATCAAACTATATTACCCTGTCTTATTCGTATAGGGGTGAGGAATGTAATTGATGAAGGAGATCTTGGGGCCTCTGGATCAGGGGAAAGGCTGTTCAAACATTGCATTGTGAAAGACACGAACAAAACCTCTCAGCTACAATCTGCTATGTTTCAATTATACAATATGTCAAGCTGAAGAATGTACAATAATCTCAGTGTTCAGGGTGAACCCCTCCACCACAATACCTCTTTCAGACCAGTTACGCGCTGCTTTGCACATTTTCATATCTAACATTCCAACAGCAAAACCATAGCATTTGCCAAAAAAAAAAATCTCTATGACAGTATTCCCTGTCGCCCCTTACCCAGAGAGTGAGAATGAAAGATGGAGGCACAAGACAAGAACATCCCAACAACCCAGGAGAACATCCCAAAATCCCATGAGAACATCCCAAACATACAAGGGAGTCTCTGGAGGCAGACAGCCAGCAGCATCCAGAAAGAGGTCAGCCTCAACCCTGATCCAAATGTTTTAAAACTGTGCTAAATTATTAAGGACGATAAGGAAACACAGATGTCTGACCTGACAGGGAGCATGAATTGCTGTCTTGGGAATGGCATTGCATCAGACAATCAATAATCTTGCAACCTGGACCAAGGGCTACAACTGGAAATGGACCAAGTGTGAAGATGCTAAAGTGATGGCTTGATGGTGTCCACCAGGGACCAACACGGGTGCAGCTTCTGAAGATACAACAAATGGACACCTTACCTTATTCACACATTCAGCATTTGTGTGTGTGTGTGAGTGTGTTTGGTGGGGGGTGGTGGTTACATAAGAGCGATGAATCTTGTTGAACTGTAAACACTAGATGAACACCTGAATACTTCTACCTGAGCTATAGGTAAGATTCATTCATTGGGCTGTACCAGTGATGTTTCACACTGATTATTGACCCACTACTGGATGTAGTTAGAGGAAGCCATTTGAATCTCTCTTGATGGCTCTCAGTCGACACTTGACAGAGCAGAATTACCTCGTGCTGCTTCTCTTTTCCATAATACTGGGTGCTTTATTGGTCATGTCCCACTGTATATTACAATGTAAGTTTACATTTGTAGTGTTTGGCAGAACAATTTACAAAGACATCATGTCCTCAATCTGAGAATGGAACCCATGACATTAGTGTTCGGGGTACCTGACTCTACAATACAATACAAGTTTTGTTACTGACATGACAAAATATATCAAACCCTTCAAAAACTCTTTTAACATTTTTAGGTTAGAGAGTGCGCTTTCATCATGGAGCAGGAAAAAGTAGAAAACTCCAAACCCTCTGACTGTTGCCCCAACCTTAGATGGGATGATAAATGGATGTCTCACCTCATGCAGACACACCCTTCTCTGTCTCTAGTTCGTGTCCTCTGTGTGTATTGCGTATATATGTTGGTAATAGGCCTATAACTGTCTGAAAATCTGTCTGCCTTGTCAACTTTTTGTATCTCAGTGCAGTCGTGTAGACACTAACAACTAACAACTTGTCTGACAGCAGACTAATGAATATCATTTGCATATGAAAACTGTTCTACACTACATGTAGAGTCCGAATATAAACGTCTGAACACCCAAGCAGAGGACATGCGGACGAAGTGTCGCGGTGGCTCTTGCGACGCAAATCTAGCCAGGGCTACTTCATCTTTTTATTACTGCGGAGACGACATGACCAGACTGCGGGCTAACCCACAAACAAAACTCGGACTGAGCGCTCAACGCTCCACAAAACACACCCCGATGCTCCAACTTACGGAAAAACAACAGTCAGCGCATTGCAGGACGATTTCGAAGTCATAATACTCATAAACCGTTATACAAAAGCATGCAGAATATACAAATAGAAGGTCAGGTGCAGCTACACGCCTCGCGCAAAAACGACCTACGCAACAAGCCGAGCGCGTGCGCTCCCGAAAGAGGATGCTACGGACACGCGGGCACAGGTAAAAAATGCGCACATTGCGATTTTCGATTTATTGCCGTTTTCAGGTACCTTTTCGTCAACGATTTCGCTGTCCCGGGTCTCGTTCACCTCCGTGCACTGCTCATCGGTCGTAGCATCTTCGGCGCTCTTGGCGTCCCGTTGCACAGATGTTGCCGCTCCCATGATGTAAACCCAAGCTTCTCCACTCTTTGCACGGAAATAAAGACAATCAAGCAAGAAACGGGTGTCCGACACCGCCCGCAGACCGTCCCGAGGGTTGTCTGGCTTCTGGAGTGATGAAATCGGTGTGCCCGAGATCACTTTAGGGCCCCTCCTCCGACCAATATCACACGAAGAGCACAGGCACGCCTTGCAGCATCAAATGCAACAAAACAGGCGAATGTCACTTGACTTAAACAGTGAACTTTCGATACTGGAAAAAAGAAAAGAATAAAGAGCAAAATAAAAAGCTTCGATTTACTGGAAATACAGATTGCATAGAGATATAACGGGAACAACCGCCTGCTTTATCCGCGCACCTGCGTGCGCACTTGAAATTCCATCAAAACAATAGTACAAAAACAGCTTTGTCCCTTATTTTATTGTAAATAACAGTCGGCTCAGACTGTTGGTCAGTTTAATTGCGCTTGACAGAAACAGAAAGGATGAGCAGGATACGCTCCACTGAAGAAGTAAGTCTTAGGAAAGGTTGAGGAAATGCCAAATTATGAGGGGCACGATGCTAAGTTCACGCGCTGGAGGATGGCCTGCGTTTGACTTCCACGACATCCGTCCCAGCCAAGTATGTGAGCGCCTTTGGCCACTCTTCGGGTTATTTTGTTTGGAAATCTTTTGCAAATTACAGGCCGCCTGAATTTAACAACCAAGTTCACACATGCCAGGTTTCTGTGGCGATTTACTGGTTGGGAATAAACAATTGCAAAAGCTCAATTTAGAACTGCATTCTATGACTGAGAAAGACTGAAATCACAAAATGAAGAACCCAAGAAGTGATGTTTAATATTTTGTAGCTAAAATATGACAACAAAAAAATCTAAACCCCAATGTTACATCAAAACAGAACAAAGATTAAAAAGATTAGTTTTGAGAATATGAGAAAGTTTGGTAGACCTGTGACTTTCAACAGCGAATCTCTTGCATGGTGAGGGATGTAACAGACAAAACCTCCCTTGTCATCAGGAAGGTGTAAGAGTGCCTGAATGTCCCGAGAAAGTTGACGAGTCATCGGTCACGTTCGTCCTGGACCTTCCACAGAGGCCTGGAGGACACCCCGCCCTTGTGTGCCGTCATCTGCACCGCCTCTGCCAAGAGAGGACCTGCAGTGGAAGCAACCCAGCTCATCACTAGACCTCCACTGCCTCTCACAACAAGAGGGGCCTGAGAGTAGAGACCTGCTGCACCTCCCATCAAATCGCTGTTTGGCCCCTGCTGTCTGGTCGAGAGTCCAGGCCCGCGCTAATATGCTCACAGCCAGCTGCTACCCTTGGGCTGTCAGGCAACTGACCTCCACCGCATAGTCACCCGGTGCACTCTGAATTCCCTCCTGATTCCAGACACTATAGCCCGTCTCATTGCCCTCCACCCTCACAACGCCATGTACTACACACATACAGGCACCACCCATTTCAGCGCATAAACACCTGTGTTTATGTCACTGGCAGAACTGCAATGGTCTTTTTATATACTATTTGTACTCTGCATTCAATTTGTATTTACTAGCACTAGTCACTATGCAGGGATGGACATGTTGTGTGTGAACACGTATGCGGTCTTTATTTCTGGTGTTTATTGGTGTTAGCATTGCTCTGTGTGAATAGTTTGTGGTCTATGTTCAATGTTTACCTGTAGGGTACTAAACCCCTGTTTAAAAATCGTCAACGTGTTCATATAATTAATACTAAACTGGACAAGATATACTGTGATGTCACTAACTCATGTTGATGTCATGGATCTCCAGTTGATCTAATCCATGTGTTTTGGAAATGTGCAAAGACGGAAAGTTCTGGAATGTCATTCGGCTCCCTCAGATAAACCGTTTGCTGCTTTATTCGTCATATATTCGAGGACCACTCCACTCGCCAGATGCCTTATTCACCTACTCCACGGCCTGTTGCCTGCTGGTCCCGGCATGCCATGTATCACCCTAAACGTGAGAAGATACAATACAGCTTTAAAAGAATTAAAGAAAAAATAATAAGTCTGTCCCCCTTTTTACAAAATGGTGAGGAGCTGGATGCTGGATGGATGAGGGGAGTGTAATGACACTGGGGAGAAAAGAACAAGGGAAAATCCTCCTAACTCTCAATATGTTTGCACATTTTGTATAACAGGATGCCTGTGGCTTTCCAGGGCATGTTCTAATGTGAATGTGAAGTAACTGCTGTTTTAAAATCTAAATAAAATTATATTGGAGAAAAAAAAAAACATTACGACAAAACCACTTCATAAAGTAACTCTACATAATGACAATAAACTTTATAGTACTGAATTGTTATAGTTCGGTTAATGGATATAGCAAGAGGCATTTCAAAACATACCTCTAAAATTTAATTTCAAAATTTAATCAAACTTCTTTTGAAATTTTGTCATCAGATATAAATGATTCCAGAAGAATTAAAGTACACTAAAGTGGCTGTACTTGGCTCTAGAAGGTTCTCTAAATTGAAAGTAAAATACAGGAATTTTTATGTCACATAAACCCATTACTCAATAAACTAAATTTTTATCAAGTGACAACAAATAGATATTAATGTCAGAACTCTAAAATGGCATTTTAGTTCTGTGGTGGTAGTGAACACTCACTCTAGCAGCTACAAAGACATGTCAGAGCCACACATCTCCAATGCACTGTTTCTGAACAATCGTTGACCCGTAAAAATCTACACAAGATGAACCTCAGACCAAGTGAACTACAGTGAAAGTCATAACCTTTTATTGCACAAACATTCTTCCTCTGGCAGTAGCATCACCTATTACCCGCTGTTGGCTTTGTTCACCTGACCTTTAAACATTTGGAAAACTCTCCAAACTACAGCTAAGTTACAGCTGTGTTAAATCACATTTCGTTACCTCAGACATGCTGGGTTACACGCATAGACTGCAACAGGAGCTTTATATGTCACATATGGTATTGTGAAGGCAGTGCCGAGCAAGAGAGAGAAATCACTCACGTGGCCATTGTGCTGCTAGTACTAAGAGGGACAAACACACACTGATTATTTTTCACAAAAATAGAAGGTCTTTAACATGTTTAACCTGACCTATCCACTTGTGCACAAACCACATTACATTCAGTGTTATTGATGGAATTCTAGTTTGGCATTGGCAAGGGCCAAATACATATTCATAATGTTTTCTTTATCTGTAATGGGTCCAAATGGGTTTTAGCCCTCATTATCATTTAACGCTAGGAGAAAATTACAAACCGCGTGAGCTTCGAATAACAGAGCTCATAATAGAAAACATATTTGGGGCCAGATTTCAACCTCAAGCGAATGGGTGGGCAGTGCGATGGCTGATTCTTCCCACTTTTGTTTTTTATTTCAAGGTCTCGCAGAGCAGATTTGCATGTGTGGGGGTGTTTAGGAAGGACTCCCCGAGAGCTTGCACATTAACGTGAAGGCCCTTAGACAGAGACGCAGTACCGGTGACCTCTATTCAACGTGAGAGTGTCAAACTTCAGTCCTGGAGGGACACAGCACAACAGCTGAGTGTTTTCCCCCTGCTAGGTCCCCCTTTTCATATGTGACTCAAATCATTAGCAGATTGTCAAGTCTTTAATGGGCTGGATCAGGTGAGCAAGGAAAATGCTAAACTTGGCTATGGACTGGAATTGATTTAATTACAGACACTGAATAGTCTATTCCAAAGTCTTGCTATACCCACAGTGAAACCTGACCGTAACATCATTAACCCAAATGAATTCATCTTCTGGCAAATACATTTTGTTGTATTTGTTTACAGCCGCAATTGTACTGGAATTTTATGTGTCAGAACTTTCACGTGTCCCTGTTAGTACTGGGTCCCCACTTAGACAGCAAAACATGAATGTGCACACACTCATACCTTGTAGCAACCACCTACCACATACACATGTTTCTAAAACAGCAATATCTCTCTGAACTGTCCACAGACACATTTCTAAAACAGCAATATCTCTCTGAACTGTCCACAGACACATTTTTTTCTAAAGCAGTAAGAACAGGTGAGAAGCAAGAACACCAGTGTGGTGTGGGTCCCAAAATAGTGGGTCTTATGCAACTTCACAACCCCTTGGTAAGGACTAGAGTGAAAAGTGCAAGTGACTGAACTGGGGAGAACGGTCACGTCGGCCTGCTAATTATGGCTAACTACAGCAGTAGAGGCAGCAGGTTCTGTATTTAAAATGGTGTGAAAGCTGTGTATGTGTGTGGGGGGGGGGGGGGGGGGGGGGGGAGGTCTCTGTAATCCTGTGTGTCTCTGTGTTTTTAATTGGGTGAGCTCCATGGGGTTCATACACTGTCACTCAAAAGACAGCATTTCCTTTAAAGGCCTTAAGACCTTTCTTTCTCTTTTTGTTTTAATTAAACACATTGTCACTTTGGCTACACGAATCTGTCAACGTGAACCTTCAAGACTACAATAACAGCTACAGAAACAATAGCTTCCACTGTTCATCTGGTGGAAATCGGCCACCAATGTGACAATTTTGTGGTGTTCATATCAGTTTCACTTTTTTTTCTTACTTTTATTCACTTCAGTCTAGTAATTTGAACAATCTGTGCAAATTTTCTTTTTTTCTACTCTTAACTGTAACTTAGGCCAACAGGAACAGTGTATAAGTAACAGTGTATCAGGAACAGCGTAACTGTAATACTACAAAACGGCCTTCACGTCATGCACATCTCTAACACACACATACACACACGGATGCACACACAGGATTAAAACAACCCTGATTGGAAGCCATTTCCCTGTTATGGTCACTGGGCAGTGGGCATAACAGATAGGTAGACGTGGAATGTCAGAAACAACAATGGCATGCTGAAACATGCAACATGTGCAGGTAAGACACACACACACACACACACACACACACACACACACACACACACACACACACACACAGACTATGGAATACCCTTGTTAGTGTTTTGTTAGCTAGCATTTTGACTTTGTCAAGAAACTCCTCTGGGCAGTGGTGAGTCTAAAACAAAGCACCTGAAAGATTAAATAAATGTACATTTATTATGTGTGTCAGAGATGAGGTAAACATCACACATTCCCCCAGGACATGCAGCATTTAACATGTTCCATGTTAGGCACTGTTGTTTGTGTAAACAAAATTTGCATAGACATTGCTCAGAATTATGAATTAAAAAAATGTAATGCTGAATTAAATAAAACAAAATATAGCACAGCCTTACAGTAAATAAAATCAGATTGACTACACTAAAAAATGATCTACATGTCTAAAATACAGAACCAAATCTAATCAATTCTGTTTTGAAACAGGCTTGTGAGAAAATTATAAAAAGCTTCATTCACCATGTGGAAACACAAAAAAACAACCAGTTTTAAAACATGATGAAGTGTGAAATGTAAACACACAGATGCACACATACTAGTAATTGCAGACACTAGTCATACTCTTTAAAATTAAGAATCGGCTTGTGCAATTATGGACTCATCTGGAAAAACAAGAAAAAACAAGGTCTCAGATCATAGGGTTCTTTTTCCTATGTGCACATGAGGCTTTGTAAATACAGCTTGTAGAAGGACAAATAAGGAGGCTCAGGTTTATCTGAAAAAGTACTGGTACTGATACTAGTACTGGTACCGATACTGGTACTGGTCTTCTACATGCCTGAGCAGCAGGCTCACTGTTGTGACCAAGTTGTCACCGAGATGACTGGTAATGGCTGGTTCACTGGAGGCACACACACACACACACACACTCACACACACACACACACACACACACACACACACACACACACACACACACACACACACACACACACACAGGTTTATTCGTACAAAAGCCAGTGACGTTAAAATGGTTGTAGTCATGTATATATATATTATCATTTGCATGCAAAGCGTTAATTGCACATCTTACCTACTGAGATTCAGTTTCACATGAGAAGACTCAGAAGAGGCCTGTTATCTCCTCAGTAACCGGATCAAGGTCAATGTCATAGAAACAGGGTCGTGTTGGCAAGCCCGGCATGGTGCTCATCTGTGTGACACAAACATTCCCCAATCAGCAATAATTACATCAGGCTTTTACCATAATCTATAAAGGTTACTTTGTTTGATAGTCACTCATAATTTGCAATGGTGGTTTCACAATGCAGTTTATTTATATAGCAACATACTTTGTGCACTGGTGACATTTGTACTTTTTACAAACACTTATTTGGCTCAACCAGCTAGGAACTGTTTGCTCTGGTCACATTTGAATCCCTGCATAAAACCATAGGGGTCCAACAATTAAAGACAGAAGGCCACAGAACGCCAAGTCAGAAAGTCTATAGCTTAAATGTTGTGTGGTAAAAGACAAGGCAACTGGAATCATGGTATAGTCTTGAAAATCGTTCAACGGTCATCTGAGGAGCACTGTCATGACCGCAGTACTAGAACGCGATAATGGCCAAAACAATGACAATTCAATGACTCAAAAGTACAAGTAACTTCAGCTGTGAAAAACAGCAATATCCCACCAAGGATGTCCCACCAATCACACGGATGGTAGTTTCCTACCTGCCTGTCAGACTTTATGCCAGAACCTTCTTGCGATTTGACACAAAAGGAAAACTCGATTCTCATTTTCCATGACTAATCAAGAGAAGAGTGTCTGAAATAATATAAATTACTCCAATTTAAGGGTCTGAGGATACATAGCTTTGTTGCTAGTGAGTGACATACACACACAACGACAACAGCCCCCTGTTATTTATCGGAAATATGCACAAATTGGTTTAATACTAATCACCAAGGTTTCCTTGTATACTTGTTGCTCAAAATTCAGACTTTGTTAAGTAATTCATTCATTCACAAACAGCAAATATGGAGCGAGTGAAGTCTTACAAATTCAACCTAAAAATACCATCTAAAAATACTACAAATTAAAATCAACTGACTGGCAAAATTTGAGATGCAGGCGAGGGAAGGAATTTCATGGAACCATCACACAAGAGCACATGTCAAAGTCATCTGAGGTGAGATCTCAGTGAAGAAACCACCTCAGGGGTCGTGAAAAATAAAAAAAATGGCTTGCCGAAATGCTGAAAGGTCGTCAAAATGCGTGATCTACAATCTAAAACTCGACAATCCAGACTAATCTGCCTTACAGTAAACATTGGTAGTGCTGCAAGTTCAACACACTGCACTGGAGCCTGGAATGTACATTTGACAGACGTTAACAATCACAGCTCTGTAGCACACAGTAAACTTTTAATGACACGAACGTTAGTCAAAAGCCAGAATGTTATTCAAACTGACTGGTAGACATGTCAGTACAACAGCCAGCTGTTTTCCCTATTCCTAGATTCACGTCTTCCCAAAACACATTTATTCCCATCTCTTCTCAGAACAAACATTTCTGCCTCAGCTGTAACAATAGCTAAGAATGGACTTATCTTGAAAGGGAGCTTTCTCGCATGTCTGATGACCTGGGGACTGTTTACAGGCTTATTAGAGTAAACAGGCAAACGAGTGGAGGAAGAGGAGAGGTTCACAAGCAATTTCCTGTCAGAGGATGTGGCTTCTGCCTTTTGTCCAGAAAAAGAGCTTAAACAATTGGACAGTTGGCTATGAAGAAGACAGGAAGGACAAACAGAGGCAGACTCCACCTCTTTAAAAACCATATATATTTTTTCCTTTTCAGTTTCAGCAATGAAACTATTCGGAGACCCAGAGAAATATAGCAGAGCGATGTAGTTAACATCACAACGGAGCGATCACTGGGGATCAAAGCCTAGCAATGACATCACATCGCATTATGTTACTTTGAACCATGACATCACCGCAGAGAACACAATATTCTCGAGGGTCAGCTGACGTAATGGTAAATGGACTGCCACAAAAGGGCAATCATTCACTTGGAACATTACATGTGTTAGAAGACAGACATGGCCATTACTAAACGAGGATTACCACTTAGAAATTCACTCACAACAGCGTCCAGTAAAACTGCACACTCACGTGTCCCTTGAACACATGCTACCATAGGGAAGACAGTTTAACCTTCGACCATGTGGGGAATATTGTGCTTCAACCTCCTTGGTAAAGCTAGCAACAAAGAGCATTAAAATTCATTAAAGCTAAACAAAAACGCCACTTATTATTGTAAATTTAAGAGGATGGAAATAATAATCGTAGTGGAACTAAATCAGGCCCAACCAGAACAATTGAGCTAAAGTACTAATGAGATATTATTATTAAAAGACCTTTGAAAGCCAGAAGCATGCTGGATATAACCTCTTAATGAGCCAGAGAACTTTTGTCCATTAACCTAATGGACGAGATTCATCTGCAGAACTCTAATGTAAAGTCTTTCACAGCAACTTGGGTTGAGCTCAGATATCAGATGGAGTGAAGGTGTGCAGAGCTGCAGTCTGCGTGTGTGTGACGGGGTTGCCGGGTTCTTCCGCCTGTAGGAACATTGGGAACACCCTGCTGTGGTTGTGCAACCAAGCAACAACATCCCAGCACTGATGCCCTGGCCGGTGTTCCATAATCCAGACACACACACACACACACACACACACACACACACACACACACGAGCAGATGATGTTAGATATCACAAAATAAATATCTGCCCACGTGTTACTGCGCTATAGGAGATTCAGCAGGCAGTAGTAGGTTAGAGACGAAAAGCATAAACAGCTTCTTTAACGATTTGTCAGGTTGCACTTTACTGTTGCCAACATGACATTTTTGTCCTAGATAAATAAGTACTGGCACGTTCAGGGACTTTGGGACTCATGAAACATTTCACAATGTACCGCAATGGTAGGTGGTGTATCTCTGGGTGCGGGACCTCTCTCCACCCAATACTGGCCCAGGCACGCATGAAAACCAATGCAACTCTACTGTACTTAGAACGTGGACCAGCGCTGCGTCCACAATCACACCTCTGCCCCAGTTTACATCCAGACGCATTTGGTGCTGTGGTCTGACATCAAACTGAGCCGAACCGGGGAGACAGTGAGGGGCCTGAGGGGCTGACACACCTGAGGGGCTGACACACCTGAGGGGCTGACTCACCTGAGGGGCTGACTCACCTGAGGGGCTGACTCACCTGAGGGGCTGACGCACCTGAGGGGCTGACGCACCTGAGGGGCTGACTCACCTGAGGGGCTGACGCCAACAGCTACAATCATGAGTGTACAATCTAGAACTACTCTCATAAAACAGACAAAGTGTGGATACAAAAAGCATTTTCCAAGAGAATATAAACTGGAGTATATGAGTATATAGAGTATATGAGTGTGCAAGCTGGTCTATTAGGATTTTGTCCATGCTTTACAATGACATTTGTGCTGTTAATAGAATTGACGTCAGTGCCAGGATCACACCTTAAGATGTGAAAGCTGGGGGTAAAAGTCATTGTAACAAAGCTAAAAACCATCCCAAACTTTCCTGCAACTGACATGCGGAAGTTGGACTGTGTTGATGATTCATGGCCGTCTCCATCCATCTGGCCTGGTGTGCCGCACTGAAACTGCAGGGAAGCGGAATTCCTGGAGCTCTATTGTTCTCTGACTGAACCTCACATATCTCCAATATGACATCATAATGATCCTAAAGCCCCGCCTCCCCCCCAACCCCGCCCCCAAGCAGCCTCCACTTCACTGTCCCTCAGGGCCAGCAATCACTGGGAGAGCTAAGGCACGCATCCATCTGACTGTACATGCGTCTATGGTAACGGCCGCCCAGCTGTAGTAATGCCTGACACATATGTATGGGGTTGCTGGTGGAGTAAAAATAATTTCATTACAATTCCATGGTGGCGCGCCATCAGAACCACAAAAAACCCACACAATGTGAAAACATCAGTCCCTGTGAACGGCAGTCCTTGTAAACATCATAAATGATAATGAATATACGTAAATGAATATAAATAAACAACTCAGTCCATTTATGGTGTACGTGTTCACATTTAAAAAAACGAAACAAAATAAGTGAAGAAATAAACGAAGAGAGAGGGAGGCTTAGGCTAACAGAGGACTACAGCACCAGGACTACAGGACCAAGACTACAGGACCAAGACTACAGGACCAAGACTAAAGGACCAAGACTAAAGGACCACGACTACAGGACCACGACTACAGGACCAGGACTACAGGACCAAGACTACAGGACCAGGACTACAGGACAAGGACTACAGGACCAAGACTACAGGACCAAGACTACAGCACCATGACTACAGGACCAGGACTACAGGACCAGGACTACAGGACCAGGACTACAGGACCAGGACTACAGCACCAGGACTACAGGACCAAGAGCTCAGGCAAGAGCTCAGAAAGTCTGGCAGTAAAGCATGAGGAGGTGAGAGGTCATGGGCCCCTGCCTCTGTCAACCCTGACTTCTGACCCCTGCCCCGTGGCCAGCAGTAGGTGAGAGGAGATCAAAGCGGAGCGGCATCGGGGCCCAGCTGTGCGTCTGGCAGCACGCAGCAGGGGCGTCTACCCTGACCCCGCCACTACCTCACAGCCAGGACGTAGACACGCCTCCCAGCCAACGCCTGGCCCGCATGACACATACACGCACGCACACACGCAAAAGCAACGCACACGCACGTTCATGTACACACACACACACACACACACACACACACACACACACACACACACACACACACACACACACACAATCAGGGCAAAGAAGATGGGTAGCTGTCTATGGGCGAGGGAGGCTGCCTCACTCCTGTGCCATGTAAAAAAAAATGCCTTTCCTCTTACTCTACAAATTACACTAGGTCTTCCAACTGTCTTCCAAAGCTAAATCCATTCACAATGTCTGCCTGAACTAATCAAACAGGCGTAAACTAGGCATATAAGAGGCACACACGAGAACGATGATCTAAGTGTCAGGAGTCAGCTGTCTCTTCCAGTTCAACAGATGTCATTTTTTTTCCTTCACACGATAAGAAGCAGCAACGTTGAGCCCTGCTGTAGAGTTCAAGAGATAGAAGAAGAATAAAAATGTAAACATGGACACGCGGAATGCGAGGGCTGAGATTCTGGCCGTGCCGACACCGGAGCAGCACCTAAGGTGTTCCAGCTGGGCTCGGGAAAACCAGGAGAAACCCGGAGAGTCCAGGCCACGGAGTCTGGCCGTATTCGTGAAAAGCACACGCAGCCGGGCCGCGGCACTCAACCGCTACACTGACCTCACCACATAATGCGGATGTTTGCACAGCCCCTGGCAAAACCTCCCCTTGTTTGGATCAAGTACGCTGACCCAGATCGGGCTTAACAGAGCTTCAGTAAAATCCCCATGAGCCAAACCCCGACCGGGTCAGACGGGGCAGATCTGGGTGCCTTAGGCGGGGCAAGCGGGGCCATCAGGTGCGACAACAAGCGCTGGAATGCCTCGGGGCTCTCTTCCTGCCCGGCACGGATCACGGGTGGAACCAGTTAACAAGTACAACAATGTCAACCGTAGGAAGGAAGGAGAACTGGAGGAGACAGGTACAGTCTACAGGACAGAAAACAAAACTGACCTCAAATGAAACAGGGCAAGACCACGAAAATACCAGGCTCTCACTCTTAGAGTAGCAATTACGAAAGTACCTGACAGTTTAACTGAACGAGCCCTTCTAAAAAAAAGATTTTATTTTTAAAGTTATGATAAAACCATCTCAAATGCCAAGATGTTCAACACAAAGTGTGCATTACAGGTTTGAAAATGATAACACACAGGTACTGGCAGTATTTGTATGCCTGCAAAGTTCAGAGAGGTAAATGAATACATATGTCAGATACTGTTTTATATTTTTTTATCTAATCTGTTATTTTAAAAGAAAGTAAATGAAGCTATAATTATAATTTATAAGGAACAACAAGAAAAAAATAGGTAAGAAACAGACAGAAAGAGAACCATCACTCACTGTTCCAACCAATGGGTATATAAAGCCTGCCCCAATACTGGCACGGACATCTCTGATTGGCAGGATGAAACCGGTGGGCACGCCCTTTTTGTCAGGAAGGTGAGAGAGAGACAGGTGGGTCTTGGCCATGCAGATAGGTAGAGTATCAAATCCCTATGAAGACATGTCACAGATCATATTTAGCAGTTCTGTTTTGTGAGCCACATATGATGTTTTTATGGTATAGAACGTCCTGTATCTCTCTAACCTGTTGATTGTAATAGTCAATTTTGGCTTGGGCTTCAGGAGACAACTCAATGTCATCTGCCCCATAAACCTTCTGTGCAATTGTGCGAATCTTCTCCACGATGGGTGTCTGGGGAAAATGGGGTCATTCAGTTATTTCATCTCAGTGCTTAAAAGAAGAAAGAGGTCATCATCGTAAAGCCATGTCTCAGGGTCATGGCATGAAGCCTCACACTGCTCTCCTAAGTCAAAGGCAGGTTGTAACTTCTTGATTGTGGATAGCCTCAAATCTCATTCTCCAGGTCAGGTTTGCTGTGTGTGGAAAGCTAATCTGATAACAGGGACAAACTGTTCAAATGGGCTTAATCAAAGTCACCACTTCCTCAGCCTGTGGAGTCTAACTCAAACCAGCTGATGTTTTCACCGCCGATCCCCAAACTCAGGGTTTGACTGATTCTTGAACTTCACACACACACCTCCACATTCCTACGCTAGCTTTAAGAACGAAAAGAAGAAAAAAAAACATCTCAGAGGAGATCGAAAACAGGTAGGTGAGAGCTAGCGGACAATGCTCTCGATCCAACGGCCCTTATGAGTTCAGTACACAGGCCATCTTGGTCCTTCAGCCAAGCCTCACTTCTCGAACCTGCTACCCAGTCGCCTCCAAGCCAAGATGGTTTTAGCAGTATACTGTGCACTGATGTCACATGCTTCACCGATGAGATAAGACCGCTGTGCTTATTTAACACGGCCTACCCAATTGAAGTCTCAAAGGCGTGCTACATATCTGCCGACTCTCCGCGGGCCTTTCTGCTCACATGACTGTGGAGCAGGGGCACTCGGCGGGTGTTAACAATCGCCCAGGATTTAACAGCTAGCAGACGTGCGAGCCATCAACACTTTAGGAAGGGCTCGGAGCACAGGGAGGGTTAAACTCCGGCTCCACCAGTTCCAACTTGAGACAACGTGAGACGAAAAAAGACGAACTGACTGGCCAAAGTCAGACGGCCAAATACTTCTGCACAAGCAGTTGCGACGAAAGTTGAACCAGGGCCCACCGACGCACCTGCAGGCTGTACAGGAAGCGGAAATCGTTCTCCCGTCCGGCGGCTTCTTTTACGGCGCGAGCCAGGTCCACAGAGCCCCGCCCACCCCGCGCCCAGTGGTGACATGGCACGGCGGCCAAAGCCCCAGAGGTCTGGGCAATACGACAGACCAGGTCGATCTCCGCCTCCGTGTCGGTCCTTCAGAGAGCAGAAAACAACGTCATCCTTAGCGTAAAGTAAGCAGCACAGTAAAGAACATCCAGCGAGCAGAGGACTTAGTTTGTGGAGGAACAGTCCTTACCTAAAGATATTGAGAGCGACAACAACTGGAACTCCGAACAAGTGAGCGATCTCAATTTGCTTCTTCAGATTACTGCAGCCTTCTGATACCAACTTTAGATCCTAGAGAGGAGTGACACAGAAAGAAACCGGAATAGGAGAACCTCTGAAAAACCTCGGAAAAAGTCACAGGTCACATGAAGACAGACAAATTAAGCTGGGATAATAACTCAGGACTATTTATGTAATGTAATGAAGTCTTTAATAATAAAGCTGTTAGAAATGAAGTCTTTAATAATGAAGTCTTTTTTTAAGTATTTATGACACAGATATATCCATGATATGCCAGAATGACATATGTTTAAGTGAAGTTACTGATCAGGAAGAAAGATACATGGAATTTCAAATAATGTATTTTCCAACAGTGTAATAAATTACATCAAAGTTTTATGCAGGGTGCTAGAAACAGGAAATTAGTATTTTTTCCTGTTGCTTTCAATGTCAAAGCTAGTTTTTCTTTTCTAAATTCTCTGAATTTGGGAGAATTGGCGATCTGGGAATCCTGTCCCGGTTCACCCGGCGCCTGGGCAGACACGAGATAGTGTCAACACGCACACACAACACCGGCTCCAATCACGACCACAGATCACGCACACGCACACACAACACCGGCTCCAATCACGACCACAGATCACGCACACACACACACACAACACCAGCTCCAATCACGACCACATATCACGCACACCTCCCACACACACCTCTTCACTTCCAGGAATACTGATTATCACTTTGTAGGTATTGCTCCATTGTTAGAATGTGCTCAAGACGCTGCACATTAGGTCTACAGCATATGAGTACTGACCACCACTGCCTCAGCTTCCTGGTAAGGAGACACTGAACGTTTAAGCGACTGAACTGGAATCAGCCCTCCTGTTTTACGGAGGGGAGGAATATGAGTGTATGGGGATTTCAGCCTAGCCAGGTTCCACAGTGGACTTCTGCTAGGCTCACATCTCCGTGTGGAAGACCCAGTGAGCAGAATGATGAGTAACTCTGTCATACTACACCAACAACATGATGATCCATGGCTTACAACTGGAATCTATATACAAACGTGTGTGTGTGTGTGTGTGTGTGTGTGTGTGTGTGTGTGTGTGTGAAGATTCCAGGTCCAGCTTTGTGCTCTTGGTCTTGAACATCCTCACATACGCAGAGCACTTATAGGGTGAGTAGCTGAAGTTGGTTCTAGGTTAAAAAGCGTAGTGACGGAACCCGTGGTCCACGTAGCTGAAGTTGGTTCTAGGTTAAAAAGCGTAGTGACGGAACCCGTGGTCCACGTAGCTGAAGTTGGTTCTAGGTTAAAAAGCGTAGTGACGGAACCCGTGGTCCACGTAGCTGAAGTTGGTTCTAGGTTAAAAAGCGTAGTGACGGAACCCGTGGTCCACGTAGCTGAAGTTGGTTCTAGGTTAAAAAGCGTAGTGACGGAACCCATGGTCCACGTAGCTGAAGTTGGTTCTAGGTTAAAAAACGTAGTGACGGAACCCGTGGTCCACGTTCAGCAACCAGTGGGCCATCGCCACCTGCTGTTGGCCTTAACCGAGCGTCTTCATCAAAGGACGTCTCCATTTAAAGACAGATGTTCTCAGCTGGTCTTTGAAGACCCCCCCCTCCCCCCAAACCCCATGGAGCCTTCCGGAAGGGACGTCCTGTTTGGTTTTACGGCCAGAGCGTCCCTCATTGGCCAGCACCACTTTGGTTGGGGGGGTGGGGGGGTGGGGTGGTGCCTTTCTGCTTCTCATTAAGGAGCCGACCAATTAGCTTAAGCGCTTGAGTTATTTTCTCAGCTGCCGCTGCTCTGGGGCGGCTGACAGAAAGCAGAGCAGCTTCTCGGATCCCACCGGACGGATTGTCCCCACCCTCGCCAGGCCGGGTCATATTTGCCCAGTTAATCGAGTTAAGCCAAAGCACATTATGAAGGACAGACACAGCAAGGGTGGCCTGGAGGAGGGGCGTGGCCGTTTAGAGAGGGGCGTGGCCGTTTAGAGCGGGGCAGGCACTCGATAAGTAAGGCGATACAAGTTAAGATTCTCTACACAAATATTTGAGCAGGTTTCCCTGAAGCAGCCCCTGCTCCACCCAGTGACCCCACCCAGTGACCCCACCCTGACCCCATCTACCCTTAAAGGAAGCGCTGTGTACCGTTTGGAACATTTAAAAGTGATACGGATGATAAAGAGTGAAAGCTCTTCTCTGAAACAGAAGCCCAGTTCCACGAACCTCACAGCGATCCAGGCCCGTTCGCACCGAGATGTGAGGTTACGGCTTCTTTATCAAATGGAAACTTGGGCTGAAGCTCTCTGTATCATTACAGATGCAGCCAAGATCAACTCAGTCTTCGCTGCCACAGCAGTGTCATACATTTCCACCAAATTCCCTCTGGAACAGAGGCCAGATCTAGCTGCTTATATTTTGGGCAATAGGGAAATAAACATGTACGCTATAATCGACGTCTTATGACGTGTGTCATTGGTGCAAATGACTCTAGACAGGGAGTGTAGGGTGTAAAGAGTCTTTACCTCCTCTGTGTATTCTCTTGGCAGTGGAACACCTGCTGTTACCTGTGAGAAAAAATACGGAATTACATCTCAGTAGATGCTATTGTGTGTGATTCTTCTAGCAAGCCCTTCGAGGAGCAGAACTAATTACTAAGGTTAAGCAGTACACACTGCACTTCTGGCATGCGGCCAGAGGGGGCGATCTGTGATAAGAAGAGCAAAAGAGAAGACGCAGGAAGTAACGAAAAGAAAATATTTCGTCGTGGGCGCATGAGGAAGGCATGTGTCACTAGTTCGACACCGAGAGAAGCGAGAGAATGCTCCCCACGTGCCGAACACAAGCGCACGCTTACGCTGGGGCCGCCCCCGTGCATCTTCAGGGCTCGGATGGTGGCCACCAGCACCACCACGTCGGGCTTCAGTCCGGAGGAGCGGCACTTGATGTTGAAGAACTTCTCCATGCCGATGTCGGCGCCGAAACCAGCCTCCGTCACTGAGGAGAAGAAGATGAGAAGAACGCTCGATGATTTCATATTCCACCACACTGGTGCTCACTGGAAATGCAAAGCCAGACAGACTCGTGAGGAAAAGCACGCTTACTCTCCCAAAACACACACCACCCTCTGCTTGAAACCAGCAGGAACTGGCGGACAACAGACATTATATTTCCACCACTTAAAAATCACACTTTGGTGAACATTTGACTTAGGGAGCCTCTCCCAGGTAGGCAGGGAGACGGCAGTTACTGCGGCAACGCTGGACTACACTCCTGATTGGCCGATGAAGTGTCCAGAACAAGCTGGAGTTATTAGGCCGTGCGCTAAACACTCGTCACGCTGATACCCCGTGGCAGTAATGAGCCTTAAAAGCATCGCTGGTATGTGTGGTCGTACACACACTCACACACACACACACACACACACACGCACGCAAACGATGCCAATTATTTAATTTCCTCCGGACTCCAGGGGAAACCGTGAAGTCCCAGAATTCCCCCGTCTTTCTGGAGCGGGTCTGAGCATGTCTGTTTACTGTATGTGATCACACTGCTAACTGAAAACTGCGGTTACAAACTGTGCACTTGCAATGCAAAACAAGATTGCTAAAAATGTGTGTGTGTTTATGTGTGTGTGTGTGTGTGTGTGTGTGTGTGTGTGTGGTATTTCCACATGCCACATCGCTGGGTGCCCTCTGAGTTTCCGACTCCATTTCCCAGGCTCAAGCAGGGTGGGAACGTGGTAGACGAACGGGGGATGGGGGACTAATGTCTTTATTTCCACACAAGAGCCTTAGCATACTTCTTGGTTCTGTGTAAACGCACATGCGTTCGTGCGTGCATGCGTCCCAAACCGGCGCCGTGGTGTGAAACGAGGTAACCTTTCAGCACGGGCCTGCTCTCTGACCCACATACCTGCGTCTGAAGTAGAACTTTAAAATGGGTCGGGAGCAGAATCTCCCCGGAGAAACACAGAGAAAATTAGGCAATTTAATGTCAGAAACCAGTAGAGTCTGTGTCAACCCAGAATGTTATCGTCAACATCCACACAGCCAAGCCAGAGATTACCTCAGGGTAAACAACCAAGTAAACAGAGAAAGAGCAAAGTTGGATTTTAGAAGAATTTCTTGGCATTGTGGGCCATGAGAGCACACGGTAG
>NC_135219.1:19209039-19221539 GCF_052324685.1 Brachyhypopomus gauderio | reverse complement strand
TATTACTTTATTCATTTAATGTACAGGACATGTTTTCTTTGAAGGAAGTTTGTTTTTATCTGTTTGCTTGTTGAAAAATGTTTTCACTTGAAATTACTGACAGATCCATAAGAAAGTATTGCTTTATTCATTTAAGCATTAAATAATAAACACTGTGTTAGGTCTTGGTTCAATAGGCTATGTGCAATCATTTCAATGTTTTAATAAACATTGAACCAGTCCGGCCCTCGGCTTGTAGCAAATTTGGTTTTTTGGCCCTCGGTGCATTTGACTTTGACATCCCTGTGCTAAGACTTCAACGGCTCCGGCAAAAAGGTATAGGGGTGAGAGACTGGCAGGCTGATGCTAATCTCCGCACGCTATTAGAGGCGCTCCTTCCCAGGAACGTGGTGGAGCTCGGGAGTGAGCACGTACCTGCCGGCTGTGAGCCTTCTCCGTGGGCGCCTGGCCAATCGTGATCTTCCGCAGAAAACGGTCGTTGGTGTCGACCACTGTCAAAACGAGGCAAGCGATGTTAGTTCCCGATTCCAGGGGAAAAACACCCCTCGACACAACTGTGCCAATACAGGATCTAACTTCGATCTATCTGTCCGACATGACATTTGTAAAGAAAACATTAAAGTTTTCACTTTTCTTGTTTCGAAGGGACTTCATGATGACATCTGTCGCACATTGGGCAAGAACATCTAGCACTGACTACCAGACCTGCCAAGCAAGCACCGCCAGACAAGGAGCTGGTAGCAGGAGGCTGGGGGTCAGGGTGGAGGTCAGGGTGGAGGTCAGGGTGGAGGTCAGGGTGGGGGTCAGGGTGGGGGTCAGGGTGGAGGTCAGGGTGGAGGTCAGGGTGGAGGTCAGGGTGGGCGTCAGGGTGGAGGTCAGGGTGGGGGCCAAGCACTGCCTGGGTGTGCAGCAACTCCCCAACAAAATGCCACACTTCCCCAAGGCGGACATGTGGTGTGTGTGTGTATACAGGACATGTCACGCACAGTTATCCAACAGGACGCTGTTAGCCAAGAGCATCGTAACCTGGGAAGAAACAAAGAGTCCTTGAAGACTTCAAGTTCTCGTTTTGAGTGGAGCCAGCCTTTTTTTGGACAACCACACAACTCCCAGCGGGTCAAGCAAGATGCGGGGGGTATCTTGCAGCTGCATGTGTAAAGCAATTATAGGCCTCACAGTAAATAGGCCATTACCAACAAGATCTAGAACATTCTGGACATGTTATTTTACTCCCTACCTCTCTCTGCTTTTTACACAGTAAACTTACTGAAGTTCTTACCGAACAACGGCATTCTGTAATCAAATCTAAACAACAACAACAAGCTTGAAGCCGCTCTGATAAACAACCAGATTACATTAAATTTGCATTAAAGATGAATGGGCCAAGATTGATAGGCGGTCCTGTACAAACGAAGTTGCTCAGGGCGATAAAGCCCGAGAAGCCTCGTCACTCCCACTAAGAGAGGCGGAGACCAGGACCCTCCCAAGACCCTCGACTGGGAGCACACTCTTGAACCTGCAGAGTGAAAATCCCATCAGTCACTGCAACATTCCCTCCCAAGGGGCCTGCGGTGGGCTAAAGACAACAGATGTTCCCAGGCGGGGGCTTGGGAGATGGAGACGTCCCATTCCAGCTGTGACCTACACCTCAGTCTCCCGACAGACAGCAACTCCCAGAGTGCCAAGAGGTAAGTGCACACTGGATGGAAAACAAACCGGCAGGTGTGCTGTTGAATATGAGGTTAACGCCACACTTGTGGTTCATACATGTGGTCAGTATTAACTCATAACGTGGGGTAATAATCCTAACAGATTTCTCTTGTTTGCATAAATTACACTTTTTTTTCTGAAAACATAAATATAATAATCAGAGGCTTTAGGGAGGTGTGAGCAAGCCAACGTTCAAATCGCTGCTGAACGGATCAGAATCACAGAAACAAGGTCCTCTTCAGGTCCTCTGATCCTCATTCTTAGAGCTCGGGATGGAAAGAACATCCCTTCTCCTCTCATCGGGATAGCTGGTGGGTTTTATAAGGCACTTCAGTTCAAGGTTTCCTTCTGGGAGCCATTCGGCCCTTTACAAGGCATCGTAGGGGCCAGAGGTAAGGGGACCGGGGCTGCTGATTTTGCTCTCGAACAGCAGGCAACTCCTGCCAAGCCCCACCGGCGCGAAGCGTGAGAGAATGAGGCGAGAACATTCCAGTCTCCACACACACACACACACACACAGGCCCAGACATATCGTCCACTCAAGACTTAAGTCCACTGCAGGAGGTCTCAAGCTAAGTCCTGGAGTCCACATCTACAGAAAGAACTGAAGTAATTTATCAGAGCAAGAGCTCCCCCTATGAATATGGTCAGTCCTATCACCATTCCTAGACAGACGGGGCGTGTTGCTAATGTTTCAACAGAGCACTCCGCAGACCGAGACCGCCTCCGTCCGACCACGTCTGTCTCACTGGCTTCCCCAGCGGAGAATTCTGGGAGCAGAGGCGTGAGCACCCCCCGTCTCAGATACTGAACGCCAGCACAGTCCGTTCATATTTCGTTTTAACGCTGCAGGTGGTGACATGGCCCAATCGGTTCTGCCTCATAAATTGTTATACTTTCAAATATCCCGAAGGCCGTACGGTTCCTCGCCAACAAAAGTCCAGCCTGAAGCAGCCGTCTCCTGAAGGACCCCCCCTCCCACCCTGAAGCTGGACTCCTACCTCTTTGCCAAGTGACCTTTGCGGGGTCAATGTCAAGGCGAACAAAGGAGCTGACCTCCTCCTGTGTGAGGGCACCGGGGTCCAACTTGTTGATTCCAAGACGCTGGGAGGAAAGATTAAAAGAGGAAGAGAACAGACTGGGATTAGAGACTAGGGATTAAGCCTTTCCCACCACCCTGCACACTCTTAAGTCTTCAGACAGTTATGATCTGTTAAGACTCATTGTGATCGAGACCAAGAAGAGTTTTTTAAATACTCGACAAACGCTTTGAAACAGTCTAGACATCTGTATAAATGACTCCTTAAATGATATCTGACCTCTCTCTCTCTCTCTCTCTCTATCTATATATATATATATATATATATATATATATATATATATATATATATATATATATATATATATATATATCCCGCATATATATATATATATATATATATATATATATATATATATATAGAGAGAGAGAGAGAGAGAGAGAGAGAGAGAGAGAGAGAGAGAGAGAGAGAGAGAGAGAGAGAGAGAGAGAGAGACATAGCGCCTGTAAGCCACACCCATGCCCTGGGGGAAAACAACTCTGCATTCCACTGCTTTACATTTAGTGCTTGTTTTACTGCTTTTAAACTTAAATTTCAAAAAGCTATTGTGTGGTGGGCTGCTTAAACACCCTGTGGAAGAGAATTAATTCTCTATCTGAGAACTTTGATACTGTGCAGTTACCCAGATTGTTCAGTTTAGTAATCTAGGTTGTTAGGTAACTAGCCATCTGTATTAGCTATGTAGGTATGTAGCTAGCTACCAAAGTAGGCTTCTTGAGCTTAATGGTGGCTAATGTGAAATGATTTATTGTCACTTATCACTTTTAATGTGTCCCGGAGAAGAACAGGTGGAGAATAGCACCGTAATCAAGGTTTGACATTAACACCAGCTACCAGCCTTTGGGCTAACGTTGACTGACAAGGACATATATTGAACAAGGAGTATATTGATAATATTGATAGTATATTGAGAAGTTCAAATATGGTGAGTTGTTCAGGTAGTGCTCAATATATGTGACGCTGGACACTGAGTGGTTGGTTTTCTGCACTGATTTTCAGATAGAAGTTCAGAGGGAGTTCAATCAGGTTCAGTTTTTCTACATACTTTCGAGGTCCTTTCTTTGGACGGGTATTTAAATAGGCTTAAACAGTGTTGCCTTCTTAAGTTAAAGCTGTTTCCAGACACAGTGTCCTGCGATTTTGCATTTATTCCCTTTTAAACTTCGAGGAATGTTTCCCCACGAGAGGCGTGGTTTCCCCTCTGGTGATGCAATGAGCTGTGTCTCTATAAGCTGTGTCTCTTGTTGTGGTCTTTTTTACAAATCCACAGGATGATCTAGAAAGTTCTAGAGGAGTCTCTGATTGCAGCCGACCTGCTGTTTGGTGATTCAGAATACTACAACACTGGTGTTGTGATCGACCTTTCCTCTGGAAATGTGACATTGTTTGTAATTATGTGACACAGATGTCAATGCTTGTCTCCTGTCTCTTGAAATTACACTCAACTTGATATAGCTGTTTCCTTCCTGAGAACGGCGAGGTCTCTTGATGTCTCTAAATACGCCCTCCCCTTGCGTGTGTGTTTTTGTAAGCCTCTTAACTTCCCTGGGTAATCGTGCACATGATGCTAAATACTTTCACGGAGCAAGCAAGACCGAGAAGGGCAACACGTGAAGTGAACAAGATCAGAAGGAAATTCAAACAGTCAGTGTGAAACTGTGCCTTGTGATGGGAGCCCTGTGGTTGGGTTATGAGGACACCTGCTGGACAGACGCGGTACTGCCTTTACTATCTTCTTCCTCTTCAACGTTCAGGCTGCAACGTTCATTTTGAATCCACCACAGAGGCTAACCGATTGGGGCCTGTACACTGCTGGAAGTGGCAGGGGACGCCATGAAGGGGGCTCGGAAGAGACAGGCTGTGAACTCACCTGCAGACGTCGCAGCTGGACGGCAGAGAAGCGTCTCACGCCGTTAACGGTCGGGACCAGTCTTCTGTACAAGGCCTGCCAAGGAGGACAACACCATTTAGGCCTCTAGTACATGAGCATTTTAGATGGTCTCCGACAACGGATAACTCCTAAAAATCACTGGAACTTAGTGCGGTTATGTAAATGTAAATGTAAATGTGCCATATTTTGTCAATTGTGATTTTTTTCACCGCAATCAAAATTTGTCCTTCGCATTTCACCCATTTGTGCAGTTAGAACACAAACACACACTAGTGATTACTAGGGGGCTGTGGATCACACATGCCCAGAGCGGTGGGCAGCCCTAGCCCGGCGCCCGGGGAGCAGTTGGGGTTAGGCACCTTGCTCAAGGGCACCTCAGTCATGGCCTCAGGTCTGGGGATCAAACCCACGACCCTCCGGTCATAAGACCAGTTCCCTACCTCCAGACCATGACTGCCCCCTGTTGATACTGATGTGTAAACACTGCACCGAGCGTAAGTGCGATGTAGGTGTCAAAGGTCACGTAACAAACCCAAGAATAACGAGTGAGAGAGTATGGTATCTGCTGTGACCCCAGCGTGGCCCCAGCATGTTCGTTCCCATTTCCATGCAAGTCAGAATTTTGTTGTCAGTTTATAAGAGTTTTTTTCCTGCCAGTTGGGTTGAATGAGGTGAGGGTGTTGTTGGGTTGAATGAAGTGAGGTTGTTGTTGGGTTGAATGAGGTGAGGGTGTAGGGTTGAATGAGGTGAGGGTGTTGTTGGGTTGAATGAGGTGAGGGTGTTGTTGGGTTGAATGAGGTGAGGGTGTTGTTGGGTTGAATGAGGTGAGGGTGTTGTTGGGTTGAATGAGGTGAGGGTGTTGTTGGGTTGAATGAGGTGAGGGTGTTGTTGGGTTGAATGAGGTGAGGGTGTTGTAGGGTTGAATGAGGTGAGGGTGTTGTTGGGTTGAATGAGGTGAGGGTGTTGTTGGGTTGAATGAGGTGAGGGTGTTGTTGGGTTGAATGAGGTGAGGGTGTTGTTGGGTTGAATGAGGTGAGGGTGTTGTTGGGTTGAATGAGGTGAGGGTGTTGTTGGGTTGAATGAGGTGAGGGTGTTGTAGGGTTGAATGAGGTGAGGGTGTTGTTGGGTTGAATGAGGTGAGGGTGTTGTTGGGTTGAATGAGGTGAGGGTGTTGTTGGGTTGAATGAGGTGAGGGTGTTGTTGGGTTGAATGAGGTGAGGGTGTTGTTGGGTTGAATGAGGTGAGGGTGTTGTAGGGTTGAATGAGGTGAGGGTGTTGTAGGGTTGAATGAGGTGAGGGTGTTGTAGGGTTGAATGAGGTGAGGGTGTTGTAGGGTTGAATGAGGTGAGGGTGTTGTAGGGTTGAATGAGGTGAGGGTGTTGTTGGGTTGAATGAGGTGAGGGTGTTGTTGGGTTGAATGAGGTGAGGGTGTTGTTGGGTTGAATGAGGTGAGGGTGTTGTAGGGTTGAATGAGGTGAGGGTGTTGTAGGGTTGAATGAGGTGAGGGTGTTGTAGGGTTGAATGAGGTGAGGGTGTTGTAGGGTTGAATGAGGTGAGGGTGTTGTTGGGTTGAATGAGGTGAGGGTGTTGTTGGGTTGAATGAGGTGAGGGTGTTGTTGGGTTGAATGAGGTGAGGGTGTTGTTGGGTTGAATGAAGTGAGGGTGTTGTTGGGTTGAATGAAGTGAGGGTGTTGGGTTGAATGAGGTGAGGGTGTTGGGTTGAATGAGGTGAGGGTGTTGGGTTGAATGAGGTGAGGGTGTTGTTGGGTTGAATGAGGTGAGGGTGTTGTTGGGTTGAATGAGGTGAGGGTGTTGTAGGGTTGAATGAGGTGAGGGTGTTGTAGGGTTGAATGAGGTGAGGGTGTTGTTGGGTTGAATGAGGTGAGGGTGTTGTTGGGTTGAATGAGGTGAGGGTGTTGTTGGGTTGAATGAGGTGAGGGTGTTGGGTTGAATGAGGTGAGGGTGTTGGGTTGAATGAGGTGAGGGTGTTGGGTTGAATGAGGTGAGGGTGTTGGGTTGAATGGGGTTGAATGAGGTGAGGGTGTTGGGTACCTTGTCTGACTGAGTGGCCTCATGAAGGATTCGTGCATCAATAGCTGCTGCCACCAGGTTATTGGCCGCTGTTATGGCATGAATATCACCTGTGAGGTGGAGATTAAACTGAGAGGGAGAGAGGGAGAGAAGGAGAGAGAGAGAGGGAGAGAGAGGGAGAGAAGGAGAGAGAGGTAGAGAGGGAAAGAGGGAGAGAGAGGGACAGAGGGAGAGAGGTAGAGATTGTGGATATCAGAGGCAAGCCAACCTTGGGAAGATGAAGACAACACGCATCTGTATTTACCAGAAGCAGGCTGTGTGTGTGTGTGTGTGTGTGTGTGTGTGTGTGTGTGTGTGTGTGTGTGTGTGTGTGTGTGTGTGTGTGTGTGTGTGTGTGTGTGTGTGTGCAGCTGTACTGGTGGGGTGGATAACCCTGTTTGTGTGGAACGTCCTGCGTTTGTACGTGAGCACGCGTGTGTGAGTATCCTGCTCTGCTTTGTGTGTGGAGCTGGGTGTGTGTAGTGTGTGTGTGTGTGTGTGTGTGTGTGTGTGGTGTCCCCAATACATCCTGCCCCAGATTCCTCACCTCCTCCATAGGAATGACCTGAGCATAGCCTCCACCCGCTGCACCACCTAGTTAGAGCCAAACAGAGCACACACACACACACACACACACACACACACACACACACACACACACACACACACACGCACACACACGCACACACATACAAGCACACACATACAAGCACACACACACAAGCACATTTATTTGCATGGACAAAAGTAGATAACTGATTAGCCATCAATAGCTTTAGCATAATCTCTCTCTCTCTTTCTCTGATACACACACACACACACACACACACACACACACACACACACACACACACACACACACAGACCTTTAACTCCAAACGTGGGGCCCTGTGATGGTTGTCTCAGGCAGGCCACAGAGTTCAGCTTTAGATGAGCAGAAAGCGCCTGGACTAGACCAATAGTCACAGTGCTCTTTCCTTCTCCTAGAGGGGTAGGAGTGATGCTGCAAAAGACAGACAAACCACAGTAAACACACACACACACACACACACACACACACATACACACACACACCACACACATGCATGCATGCATGCACGCACACACACACACACACACACACACCACACACACGCATGCATGCACGCACACACACACACACACACACACACACACACACACACACACACACACGCACGCACGCACGCACGCACGCACACGACACACCCACGCACAGGCATGAATCCATGCACACATGCACCCACACACACACACACACACACCACACACACATGCACGCACACACACACACACCACACACACACGACACACCCACGCACACAAATGCACGCACACACACACACACACACACACACACGCACGCACGCACTCACACACACACACACACACACACACACACACACACCGCACACAGATGCACGCACACACACACCACACACACACACACACACACAACACACACACACACACACACACACACACACACACACACAACACACACACACACACACACACACACACACACACACACACACACACACACACACTTAACCCATGGCCAGTGAATGAGAGGACAGACCACACTAAAGGACCATCTGTAAAGGACCTTCTCTGCATACTGTCAGAAACAAACAGGCCCTTTGCAAAAAATAATGCCCTCTTATCCCCTAACAGCCCCCCCCCCCCCATCCTTTCTTCCCCCTCCACCCTCTCAAGTGCCTCCACCCTCTCAAACCCCTCCCTGCACAGCGACTGGCACCACACCAAAGGTTTTGCTGGGTCTGACAGTAATTGAGTGGAGGGAACGGGCTTCACAGGATCTGCGGAAACAACAAAGCTGCGCTTTAAGGGAGGAAGAAAGAGTCGGGTGGGGGGGTGGAGGGGGGTGTTAGATAAAGGGGATATACACATTCCCCAAACACATGAAAGAGCCCCCCGCCCGGGCCCCTGGCAGGCCCACCACCGCACTTCACACACGCACCAATGAAACAGAGGGGGGGCAGCACAGATAAGACCCCTCGGTGCGACCCCTGCTGAACACGGGCAGGACTGCCAGGGGAGCCCAGAGAACCCCGGGGCAACTGGCCACAGCTGTATAGCTGCGCTGTGGGAAGCAATAATCAGCCAGTCTGACACATTATGGCTGCCTCTCCCAACACCTCTACCTTGTGCGAACCGTGACCATTGAACCTGGGCCTGCTCCCACCCCCCCTCAAAAAAATTTTTTTCCTTTCCTAATTAACTGCAATAAATAAAAAATTAAAAAACTGAGACGACAGTACAGCTTTAGAAACGCAATAAACAATAACATCTGAACTAGATAACTTCTTAAGCAAAATAAGGTTCCAACAAAATAAGGTTCACAGCTTCATGTTCCTCGGGAGCGGAATATGTAAACAACGCGCACGAGGGCATCAAAGGAATGAATCGAAACTAGCTAGCGGTGGTGCTAACGACAGCTAGCGTCGCCACAGCGGGCGGAAATGATCATACAGTTAAGCCCGCCCACTAAGAGGGAAGATATGATTGGTCAATTTTACTGTCATTTGAAACTGGTATTGCGCTGAATTATAACTGCCAGGCCCTCTGTAAACGAACAGCGGGCATCACAGTCCTGATAGGGGGGAGACACAGGCTCACAGGCTTCCACTTAACCCCTCACCTTCCAACACAGATTGAATAGGTGAATAATTTATTTGCTTATATTTTTGTAATTGTTTAGATGTCGTCGATTGTCAAACTGTAGTTTTAAAAGTAGATTTTAAAAATTGGATAAATAATATATATTTATATTTTAAGAATATTTTAGTCCCTCTGAGAGGGTGTAGAGGGCCCTGACGGTTCCCCACTGGTGTGCACCCATGTGCTTCTAACTTCACCTGTACTGGGGACCACGGCCTTCTGCTCATCATTATTACCACTGCAGCACCTGAGACTAACAGGCATACAAGAGAAGATACTATTTCAACTATACTGGTACACTGTTACACTGCTACACCACTACACGGCTACACTGCTACACCGCTACACTGCTACACTGGTACACCACTACACTGGTACACCACTACACTGGTACACCACTACACTACTTCGAAACTCCCAGCCCAGAAGAGAGGCTCTCACCCTACTACACCGCTACACTACTACAAACTCCCAGCCCAGAAGAGAGGCTCTCACCCTGCTACACCGCTACACTACTACAAACTCCCAGCCCAGAAGAGAGGCTCTCACCCTGCTACATCGCTACACTGGTATACTGCTACACCGCTACACTACTACAAACTCCCAGCCCAGAAGAGAGGCTCTCACCGTGCTACATCGCTACACTGGTATACTGCTACACCGCTACACTACTACAAACTCCCAGCCCAGAAGAGAGGCTCTCACCCTGCTACACCGCTACACTACTACAAACTCCCAGCCCAGAAGAGAGGCTCTCACCTTTCTACACCGCTACACTACTACAAACTCCCAGCCCAGAAGAGAGGCTCTCACCCTGCTACATCGCTACACTGGTATACTGCTACACCGCTACACTACTACAAACTCCCAGCCCAGAAGAGAGGCTCTCACCCTGCTACACCGCTACACTACTACAAACTCCCAGCCCAGAAGAGAGGCTCTCACCCTGCTACACCGCTACACTACTACAAACTCCCAGCCCAGAAGAGAGGCTCTCACCCTGCTACACCGCTACACTACTACAAACTCCCAGCCCAGAAGAGAGGCTCTCACCCTGCTACATCGCTACACTGGTATACTGCTACACCGCTACACTACTACAAACTCCCAGCCCAGAAGAGAGGCTCTCACCGTGCTACATCGCTACACTGGTATACTGCTACACCGCTACACTACTACAAACTCCCAGCCCAGAAGAGAGGCTCTCACCCTGCTACACCGCTACACTACTACAAACTCCCAGCCCAGAAGAGAGGCTCTCACCCTGCTACACCGCTACACTACTACAAACTCCCAGCCCAGAAGAGAGGCTCTCACCCTGCTACATCGCTACACTGGTATACTGCTACACCGCTACACTACTACAAACTCCCAGCCCAGAAGAGAGGCTCTCACCCTGCTACACCGCTACACTACTACAAACTCCCAGCCCAGAAGAGAGGCTCTCACCCTGCTACACCGCTACACTACTACAAACTCCCAGCCCAGAAGAGAGGCTCTCACCCTGCTACACCGCTACACTACTACAAACTCCCAGCCCAGAAGAGAGGCTCTCACCCTGCTACCAGCACGTATTTGCCGTCGGGCTGGTGGCGCAGACGTGTGAGGAGCTCCAGGCGGACCTTGGCCTTGGAGCGGCCAAACACCTCCAGCTCCTGCGGCAGCAGGCCCACCTCCTCAGCCAGCTGGGATATGGGCTTCGGTGTCTGGGCCCTGGAGACCTCCACATCACTGCAGACAGGAAGTGAGGAGACAGAGAAACCGCCGAGAACCAAGAGGATTTTAGAGGCAAAAAACCGAGAATGCGGGACAGAGATGGCACTGTTATTTTTCATTCATACATCATTTTGAGCATCTAGTACCCCAGACACGCCCCTTGATGAATGGGGGGGGGTCCGGCCCACCCCAGACACGCCCCCTTCCAGGGCGGTGCGGGTGGAGACACATGGGGGAGGGTACCTGGGCACAGGAGACAGCGGCTGGAGCTTCAGGGGACGAAGCGTCCACGGCCGATATCGCTGCTGCTCCACCCACCTGGCGCTGCTCTTCACCACGTTCTGTTGGAGCAGGTCCACCAACAATTAATCCATCAACTGAGCATGACCACGACGGGTTCTGAAAACCGACGCCAGCAGATCTGGGATTTCCCACTAAACTGTAATGAAGGCAGAAGACCCCAGCGAACACCTGACCTGCATCCTGAGGGCGGCACTCAGGGGGACGATCTCACAGTCAGTCTCCTCCCTCTGCTCCACACCGGCTGAGAGCCCTGGCAGATACAGCAGACACCAGTGTGCATTTATATGATTATTCACAAAATTATGCTGAATATTAAAAATTCTGAGATAGCAAGACAGTAAATGCACTTTAAGGCTCGGGGTGACCATTCTTTTACAGTTATAGGCTATAAGGGGAAGTTTCCGGTAATGAGATAAATGAAATTAACATTTGTTAATGAGAAAAATGCGTTAACGTACAGTAAATGTAATATTTACTGCCAAGGCTGTACCTGGAGTTACGGCAGGCCCACAGTTAATGACAGTCAGCCCAGGTTTTAGCCAGGAGGAAGGAAGTGTCATGGGGCCAGCCCCCATTACCACAAGGCCATCTGCCTGCCTGACCTGAAAACGAAACAGAAAAAGGGAACACAGTAATCAAACTGGCCTCCCCTGCCACACAAACAATTCATTATAACTAACTAATAATATGTTGTATAACTCATTGAGCTTTTCAAATACAAACATTATTCATCAAATTAATGATTGTCATAAGTCATCAAGATGAGTATTCCTTGTAAGAAAGTACAAAACACAACTGAAGCACAGCTAGATTTCGGTTTGATGGAGATGAAGGTATGCTGCCCTCTGCTGACACAAACGTAGAATAGCAAAAACAGAAGTAGTAAAGACTCCCAGGGAATGAAGGACGCACACAGGAGTCAACTCCTGTATTCAGCCAGCATTCAGTATTCAGCCACCCACAGCCTAGCGTACCTGTTTCTGCAGGCGGTCCGAGCCCCACTGGCT